>NC_062195.1:2323320-2350820 GCF_912470025.1 Vespa velutina
TATATATTATATTTTCATATGTACTTGTAAATAAGATAATATTACGACATAGTATCCGACAGAGTATTTATATCATGATAAATTTTCTTTTTTCTTTTTCGTTTTTTTTTTTTTTTCCTTTTTTTTCGGATCTCCAACAGGTACCAAGAAAGGAAGATATTAATCGCACGAACGAGAAGAGGCATCATCTCGTTTATACATGTGGGAATTAATTCAACAGGAGTATACGTACACCTAGATCTCGATCCCGATCTCGATCTCGATCTTAATCTCAATCTCGATCTCGATCTTTTCGAACGATCGTCCGTTCCGATTGGTACTCCAACAAGACGATTTTAATTCATTCTACTCTGCGACAAGCACACATTGTCAATCCTTAATCAACCAACAACCCCTTATCAACGCCTTCGGCAAAGAATGATCTTTCTCGTGAAAGTGATCACCCTATCGTAGGACACTTTCGTTTGGAATTGTTTTTCTTTACTTCTCATTTTTTTCTTCTTTATTTATTTATTTATTTTTTTATTTTTTTATCTATTTAATGTCTAGAAAATTTCTTCGAAAGTATAAAATGTTATGCGTTTAAAATATGATCGAAGAAAAATGCGAATAATTCGATTGTGTCGAAAAACGCGAAAATTAGTGTCGGTCTTTTATGTAAAAAAAAAGAAAAAAACGAAAAAAAAAAGAAAAAAAAAACAAAAGAAAAGTAAAAAAAAAAGAAATGATTTACAAAACACGCACATTACATTGTCAATTGATTTGTGTTTCGTAATTACAAATGTCTCGTTCTCTCTCTCTCTCTCTCTCTCTCTATCTATTTTTTTCAAATCGATGAAACTCGGTAGATATATTGGAACAATTTAACTTGTAAAAAAATATCTCTTGTGTTATGATCTAATTTATATTGACGTATATAAAAAAAATAGGCAGGATATAAAAATTTAAACAAAAAAAATAAGAAAAAAGAAAGAAAAGAAAAGAAAAGGAAAAACAAAAATTAGAAATTAAAAAGCGAAGAAAAATATAATGTCTAGTCTTTAATAATGCAGATCCAAGAGATTAATTTTAAATGTTTATGTTATATGTGTATATATATATATATACACACACACACACACACACACACACACACACACACACACACACACACATGCATACATTTATTTATTTGATATTTATACATTTTTCTGCAAAGTGTCCTTAGATAGTAATAAACACGTGCTTTCAATTTTAGCCTTATTACGTTGTAAGATAGTCTAATTATAATAGTTATAGAGTAATAGAATATTTGTTGAGAGAAAGAGAAGGAGAGAGAAAGAGTTTATAAAAAAAAAAAAAGGAACAAAAAAAGAAAGAAAAACAAATATACTCTACATTGTTAACTCGTACTACCATTGTAATTTATTTTTTCTCTCTTTCTTTCTGTCTTTTTTTTTTTTTTTGTTCTTAATATACACAGTGGTACGTAGAGCGTCGTTAAGAACGTAAAAGAATTATGTAGTATTGTTAAGAATAATGGTGCTATAAATATTATAGTGTTTTATTTTTCAAAACACATTTATTTTTACACGTATTTTAATAACGACGTAGACGATAATGATGATGATGATGATGATGATGATGATGATGATGATGATGATAATTCATTTATTATCATCTCTTACTATTGTCGAGTAATTAATTATTAAATAGATATTATCGATGTTAATAAAATATCAAGCGTTTGTACAGTAACGTACGAGATACGGTCAGTCAATGATTAACTTGAAATAAACGTAATAAATTAAGTTCGAAAGTCGAATGATAAAAAAATTATAAAAATGTGGCCGATATAGCTCGTTCTTTTTTTTCTTTTCTTACAAAAAAAAAAAAAAAGAAAAAAAAAAAGAAGGAAAAAACAAAAAAAGCAAGAGAAAGGAAAAAACAAAAAACAAAAAAAAATACATTTACATAAGAAAATTATATCTCGAATCTTGTATCCCGGGGATAAAAAAAAAAAAAAAAGAAAGAAAAGAAAAAGAAATGAAATATTGTATTAACGATTATGTAAAGAAAATAAAGATAGTTCTTCTTTTGCGTGAAAGAAATGTTTCCGATGTAAAAAAAAAAAAAGAAAAAAAAAAAAAAGAAAGAAAAAAAATTATCATCGAACGTTCTTCATGACCGTATCAATTCTTTCCTTTTTCTTTTTCTTTTTTTTTTTTTCTTCATGTTTGTTTCAATAACAAATTTAACAAAGAATTATTAAATACACAAAATCCGAATAAATTGATTGTTGGATATTAAAAACGAATGAGATGATTTTTTCCTTTTTTCTTTTTTTTTTTTTAAATTCAATACCGATTGTTCGTCGACAATACAAAAAAAAAAAAAAGAAAAGAAACAAAATTCACAATAAACCATTAACAATCTGACATTGTTATTAATTTAATTACGCGATATTTAAATTATAACAATTGATACACAGAGGATACATATATATATATATATATATATATATATATATATATATATGCATATATGTATTTGACAATGTGTAATGTCCCCCTTTTAATAAAGTCGATATCCTTATTAGTCATATTGTCGATTGGTAGTTAGAAGAAAAAGGAATATATTCGGTTTATAAATGGTTACAAGGTTCAAATGTACGACGACCCGATGACGCTATATCTTTACATTACCATTCCTTTGTTATCTCGTTTATGCTTGAACCATCATTATCACGGAGCAAGCTGAGCCGATAACAACTCTACTACTCAAGGCATTAATGTTGAGAAAGTGCTGCCACTTAAAGTGCCGTTACTTGTACATACGTCCGTTAGTCTACTACGGAGCTCCAATCCTGCTTGCCAACGTGCTCTCATCTTTTAGTACGTATTTAACATTAGAATGCATTATAACATAATTACGTATAATAATATTATTACAATAATATAATTATATTGATATTGTATAACGCGAATGGTGCTTAACGTTTACAAATTTTATTTCATTAATTATCATCTAATTAATATTTTTTAACACAATATATACGACCTTATATATATATGTATATACGTATGTATACATATGTATACATATGCTCGTGTTATATATGTCGGATTGGCTAATAAGTGATATTGAAATTTATCGATATAAAATAAGAAAAGAAAAAAAAAAAAAAAGAAAACGAGAAAAGAAATAGTATTAGCATTGTACATTCAGATGTAAGTATTTAATTAAAAAGTGTTTCAGGGAAAAAAAAAGAAATTAAAAAAAAATACTACGTATTGCTTAATTTGTTTGATATGTATGTATATATATATATATATATTAATTTTATTTGTTCTTTTCTTTTCTTTTTCTTTTTTTTTTCTTCTTTTTTAATATATAACAATTAAAGCTTGCAGTGATAAATATTAATTGTTTTATTTATACATTTAGATATGTATGTATATTTTATATTTATTAAAATACAAAAAATGTAATGATATATGTTATTGATATATATATATACATATATATATATATATATATTTCTTTTTTTCAATTATAAAAAGAAAAGAAAATTAGTGTTATTTATTTAAATGTTAATCATTAAAAATCTCGAGAGATTATTTATTGTGCCAATCCGAGCAGATAAGAGAAACTGATATATTTTTCACGTGAAACCACATTAGATTTTTGTATTTGCAGTGTGAATTTAAAAAAAATAAAAAATAAAAAAAAATAAAAAAAGAGGAAAAAGAAAGAAAAAAGGAAGAAATAAAAGATATTAAAGTAAAATAAAATAAAATTGAATATAGTGAATTATCAACGATAATATCTTACGCAACATATGATTCGTTTAATCATTTCTGTACGATATAATTCAAAAGGGATGTTTAAAGCTTATGACTATAGTCGTACAAACGTTTTATCGAAAATTATAGTCACTCGTATTTTTCATAATTTAATATATCAATTTTTTTCTTTCCTCGACTTCCCCCACCCGGCCTCAACTTTCACTGAAATTCATTCAAATACTATACATATATAGTATAATTTTTTTTTTATATATTTTAATACTGATAGATAAGTGAACGAAAGAAATATATTTTCGTTTATACAGGATAAATCAAAAGTTCTTAGTTTCTCGTTTCTTAATATTGATTGTTTTAGAATTGTAAAAATAAAGGACTAGCTTGTAAATATACAAATCTAATTACTTTAAAGCTAATAGTGTTTATAAGAAAAAAAAAAAAAAAAAAAAAAAAAAAATGTCTAATTGATAATTAAAATCACTCAGAGAATTCTAATAGATTTAAATTTTATTTTATTTTATTGTATTTTATTTTATTTTATTTTTTTAATAACGACTTTATTTCTTCGAGAAAAATTTTTAATTGAAATAATTTCGACGATACGACCATTAATTCGTCGATGATTTGATTATCGTACATATTGGATTTGTTTTACTTCACGTTTAATAATATGTTATTATGTTTTTGAAATATAATTAAAGATAATTCAAATGGTATGTTCGAACAATTTCTTTCTTTTCTTTCTTTCTTTCTTTTTTTTTTTTTTATTTTTTTAAACTCGCTCTCCCACATATAATATTTTCGTTTTACTTATTTCTATCTTTTCTTTATATAAAAGAGATCAATGAATGAATGAGATTATTTACTTACTATGAGATTATATTCAGGATAAATATATGCTTAATAATTTATTTTAACAATTGTTAATTCTAGAAGTTATTTATCCATTAATTTGTTAAAATATTATTTTAGTTTTTTTAAAAAAATCTTAAGTAATCGACATATGCATATACATAAATATATCCATGTATAAAAAGATACACACACACATATATATATATATATATATGCAATAATTTATTTTAACAATTGTTAATTCTAAAAGTTATTTATATGTTAATTGTTAAAATATTATTATTATTATTTTCTTTTTTTAAATCTTGAATAATCAACATGCACATACATAAATATATCAATATATAAAAAGATACATATATACATATATATATATATATATATATATATATATATATATATGTATATATATATATGTATATATATATATATGTATATAATCTACAGGAGATACTACACGTACATATGTATAAGGAGAGCCGGTCGCGAATCGATGCTCTTGTGAAAACATGTTTGACCGCATAATTATTGTGACTGTCTTATTTTAACTGTGAGACGTTCTGTTCATTCGATTCGTGGTGCCGGTTTTCAGTCGAATTCTGCCGAAGAACATCGTGCCCATCTTGAAGAGATTATGGATGCGATGAAGACCGGCTGGTTCAGCGAGATAAACGACTTTTGGCCTGGTGTATCACTGTCCCTCGAACTTGAAGACACGTTACATCGAGAAAAATCAAAATACCAGGACGTTTTAGTGGTGCAAACGTTAGTGTAAAAATTCTTATTTTTTTTTAGGTGGGGGAAGGGGGAGAGATAAGGTGGAGACTATAGGAAGAGCAAACGTTTGGGTTCGGAGAAGGGGGAGGGAGCGGGGAACGTGAGGTTAAAGGTGAAGGAAATGAGCGAGATAGAATGGGGGAGCTATAGGGTAGGAAAGGCAGGCAGAAAAGTAACGGAGTATAATTATATTCCAAGAGTCAAATTTTGATCGATAACATTATTAAGTATTATTGATTTTTTGTTTACGAAATATATATATATATATATATATATATATATATATATATATATAATACATATAGTGATATAATTTGTAATCTCGTGACATATGTTATTAATATTGACATTTGCGATATTTAATACATATATACGTATTTTTTTTTTAATTTCGTCGCATACATTATTTAACATTAACAATTAGAAAATCTAAATATCCTTTGATTTTCACGTTTACACTCTAATTCGTTGTATTTATATTTGAAGAAAAAGGGAAAGAAAAAAAAAAAAGAAACAAAAGGAAATTAATAATCATGACTCATACTCTACTCGCCCGTTCAAAAACAGAGAAATATATTTTTCACTGGTTGTTTTGATTGGACGGCAATTCTTTTTTTTTTTTTTTTTTTTTTTTTTTTTTTTTTTTTTTTTTTTTTTTTTTTTTTTTTTTTTTTTAATTTTAATTTTTACATAGAAAAACCTATGGGAAAGCATTGATACTCGATGGTATTATCCAGTGTACGGAAAAGGATGAATTCGCTTATCAGGAGATGATAGCGTTTTTGCCATTATGCAGTCATCCTAATCCAAAGAATGTGAGTTTTTTTTTCTTGCTTTTCTTTTTCTTTTTTTTTTTTTTTACTCTCAAATCTCTTTCGTAATAAATTCATTAAATAATTTTGATACGAGCACACATGCATACATATATATATATATATGCTTTTAAAGTTATTTATGATTGATCGATTGATTTATTTCTTTTTCCTTTTATTCAACGAACTAACAAACTAATCGTTTGAATAGGTTTTAATAGTAGGTGGTGGTGACGGTGGAGTGGCACGTGAGGTTGCAAAACATCCTAACGTTGAAAGAATCGTACAAGTTGAGATCGATTCGACGGTACTTGAAGTATCGAAAAAATATTTGCCATTTATGGGGGTTGGCCTGGATAATCCAAAGGTCACGTTAAACGTCGGTGACGGATTCGAATTTATGAAGCAACATACGAAAGAATTCGACGTTATCATTACGGATAGCAGCGATCCAATTGGTATACTAATGTTATATGTGCTATAAATATAGATTCTGTTCTTTTTTTTTTTTTTTTTTTTTTACTTTTATATATTTTTATTCAAATTGCGCATAATGTCCAGGTCCCGCGGAGTGTCTCTTTCAAGAATCGTATTTCAATTTAATGAAGACAGCATTAAAACCCGGTGGCATTGTTTGTAGTCAAGCTGGTACAGCATGGATGAACTTGGATCATGTAGTTAAAACTTTTCAACATTGTAAATCTTCCTTCGTTGTTGTTGATTATGGTATCACGTCTGTTCCATCCTATCCAACCGGACAAATTGGTTTTGTATTGGGTGGACTTTCTACGGTAGATATATATACATATATATATATATATATTTTTTTTTTATAACTTTACGAGATATATTACGTTCATTGATTTTCAATGATATTTAAACGTTCATAAATCGTTAAATCTAAATGGAATATATATGTGCACTTTGTAGGAAACCAATTTTAAGGTACCAATGAGGATATTCACGGACGAGGAATTGGATAATATGAATTTAAGGTATTACAGTGCTGAAGTACACAATGCAGCGTTCGTATTGCCGAGGTTCGTAGAAAAGGCATTGAAATCTTACAGGACAACGTGAAAAGGACATCTACTTTTGACTTACTATTCTTCTTCTTCTTTTTTGTTTTTTTTTTTTTTTTTTTTTTTTTCTATTGCTCACAAATTTATTTTCTATCTCTATCTCTCTCTCTCTCTGTCTTCGTATCTCTCTCTCTTTATATCTCTATCTCTATGTAATCTTCTCTTTTTTTCTTTTTCTAATTTTGTCACCAATGTAATTTTTTTTTTATCTTCTTACGATTCCAACGACAACAATGACATAGGCGAAGAAACATAGAGAAGAAGAAACAAAAGATAAAAGAATATTAATTGTCGAATATTATCGATATGATGATATATATATATATATATATATTTGAGTTAAGTTTGTAAGAAAAAAGAGAAAAAAAAAAGATAATATAAAAAAAGAATACTTAACTTTTATAATTTTCCCTATGTTTAATTGACAAATGCGTAATGTTTAAAAATCTTCTTTATTATAGAAACGTAAGTTCATTTATTTTCATTTATTAAAAATGTTATATTTTAATTTTATATATATATATATATATATATATATATATATATATAAATATATATATATATTTAAAAATATCCTATATGTTATCTAAATTCTCAAAATAATGCATTGTCGCAATAATACAAGCCGTCGTTCTCTTGTGTGGTACACATGTATACACATACATACATATACACAAGTACGCACACGCACGCACAAAAACACACATTATGTTATGTTTATTAGATTATGATAGTCTCTCACATATCTGCATAATGTATATCAATGCATTAATGTCACATCTTTTGACCTTTACGATATTTTTCATCGTTTAGGACATCTTATTTTGTTATGAAAGAGTTTCGCATTAGCTATTTTTTAATGGAGATTTTTTTTTCTGTCATTTAGTAAAAAACAAAAAGGATTTTACATATATATATATATATATATATATATATATATATATATATATATATAGCTATGTATATACGTATATTTATCATATTTATCGAACATTGTATCAAACTCTTGAACTTTTTTGTGATAACCGATGGAGTTCCATATCTCTATACTTGAAAAATTATATAAATTAATATTAGCCATTATCATTAAATTTCAAGATACACACACACACACACACACACACACACATACAAGACACACAACAGACTCTCTTTCAACTTTTATTCAGCTAATATTAGCGTAACATTTTTATCTCTTTCCTTCTTTTTTGTTTTTTCTTTTTCTTCATTTTAACTCTCGTTAAAAAAAAAATTTGCAACTATTATTTACACGTACATAGATTATTATTGTATTACGAAAGACTAATAATTGCACTAATCGATCATTAAAGCGATCTCATTTATAATATTATCTCTCTCTCTCTCTCTCTGTCTCTCTCTCTCTTAAAAGAATTTAATCTTAATCTATCTACATAATTCAAGAGAAAATATTTAAGGATAATAAGCAAATAGCAAGAGAAACATATAATATATGACAGAGTGGTTCATCTAACTGTAATTCCTTCGATAAGGATTATTTCTGTAAAATAATAATTTAAAAAAAAAAAAAAAAAGGAAAAAAAAAAAAAAAAAAAAAAAAAGAAAAGATGTTCCAATTTATGTTATACAATATATATTATCCAAACGGAGTAAATGTAATATGTGTATGTCATTAAAATTTGTTTGATTATTATTATAAATTTCATGCTCTTTAGTTCTCTTTACGTTTCATATGGGCTTCTAATTTCTTTTTTTCTTTTACTATTAGAAAAGAATAAAAATAAAAAAAAAAAACAAAAAAAACAAAAAAAAAAATATATAAAAGAATAAAAAAAAAGAAAAAATAATAAAATAATTGTGAATAACAGGATGGACCATCCTGTATATATCATATATGATATATATATATATAAAGGGTTGATCTATGACAAGCAAAGCAATATGAATGAATAATGTGATTCGTGTTAAAAAAAAAAAAAAAAAAAAAAAAAAAAAAAAAAAAAAAAAAAAAAAAAAAAAGAAATAGAAAAAAAATAGAAAAAGAAAAAGCAACGGAAAGTGTTACGTGAAGACAAAGATAGCGTGAATTCACGCTTCCTAAGAAAATGAATAAAATAATATTGATATGTTGCGCTTCTTGTTAATTCGTTCTTCTAACGATAATTATATTAAAAGTTAAAGCTAAAATTAAAATAAACCAAAAAAGGTAAAAAGAAAGAAAGAAAGAAAGCTAAAAGAAATAGGCGGTGAATAAAAAAGAAAATGAAATAAAATAAAATAAAATAAAATAAAATCAAATCAAATAAAATAAAATAAAATAAAATAAAATAAAAATAAAAAAAAAAAAAAAAAAAGAATCTTTCCTAATATCGTTTCTAATAATAATAAAAATAATAGCTTATTTACTTAATTATTATCAATATTATTCGCAATAGTTATTCGCAATTACATATACAAGGCTAATAATAATAATAATAATAATAATAATAATAATAATAATAATAATAATAATAATAATAATAATAAAAGCATACGCACTGATATTTTATTTAAGGACACTTTTTGCTATCTTTTAAAAATTCAATCAATCGATATGAGAATACGTTTTCCTTCTATAGGAAAAAAAAAAAAAAAAAAAAAAAAAAATGATTTAAAAAAATAATTTTAAAGAAGAAAAAGGCAAATATGCAAATATATCAGAGAAGCATCATCCCCATTAATTATTTAAAATAATTTCGCGATCGTATGTACAACATACAACATACATAAATTTTCGCTCTTACGAAGCTTATGGAACTGTAGGTTTCTTTTTTTTTTTTTTTTTTTTTTTTTTTTTTTTTTTTTTTTTTTTCTTATCGGTTAATAAAACTCAATCGTGTGCAAAGAAAAAAAGAAAGAAAAAAAATGTGAGAAAGAAAAATGACAATTTCGTTTGTAAAGGAAATGCACATGCACGTTCATTATCCTCCGCCCTCGCACATTTCTTATTGGTTTAAACTCGCCTACGCACAGTAGTTGTTATGCGTCAGAACAATGATTTCAATCGGCCAAGCAACGCAAGAGAAATAAATATTTGAATTCTCGATTATATTTATTTCAATATCATTAATTCTCTCTTTCTCTCTCTCTTTCTTTATCGTGCCCAATAAAAATACGTTTTTTCATCATACGCATTAATCATCGATATAACAAAAAATGTAGTTCGGTTATTGGGGGAAAAAAAAAGAAAAAAAAAAATATTAAGATAAAAGAAATCTACGAGCAATCGTGGATATCTCGAAATTATTCAATTGAATATTAGAGACTTCAAATCTATAATAGATACAATAGAAGTGAACAGGTATACAAAAAAAAAAAAAAAAAAAATAAAATAAAATAAAATGAAATAAAATAAAATAAAATAAAATAAAAAATTGACGGAATGAACGGAGATGAAGCAGAATGAATCGTCAGTAATATATCTGTTCGATTGGTTAACATTGATAACATTTTGTTAATACTCATTCAATGACAATTATACGTATTCGCGCATGGTCAATTATTAAAAGGATTGGTCTGAAACTTTCCTTTGATTCTTTTCTTTTTTTTTTTTTTTTTTTTTTTTAATACCACGGATCAAAATTTAGTTACAAATAAACAAACGAACAAACGAAAAAAAAAAAAGAAAAAAAAAAGAGCGAGAAAAAAAAAGACCAAACTTGATTACGTGGCATTTGTAAATAAGATTGACATCGATTTTGAAAATAAAAAATAAAAATTGAATATCTTTTTGCCGTTGTTCACGTTACATTTGCACGACATAATTTTTGTCGAACGTACGAGTACACTTTTCGTATGTCATTTCACGTTCCTGTATATAAGACAACGAAGAACCTTTATATTTGGCCTGTCTAATGGCAGTTAATCTGCCTCGTGCTTCCTCGAGTTCACGTTCAATACGCAATACCTCAGATCTTGCATTAATCTCCTGTGCTATACCACCAACCATTCTACGATTTAATATCAACGAACGATCCTCCTCTTGTTGGATCGCCTGTTGTGCTGCTCGCACGAGATTATCTGTTGCACGTTTAACCGCATTACCGGCAGCTTGTAAACGTTTCGTACTATCACTGTCTGGATCTGCTTTGACCTTGCAAGCAACCAAAAGTTGAGCCGTACTACTGGCAACCTGTTTAGCGCTTGAGATTAATTTTTCTTCGGAACTAACACCCTGTACCAAAGCATTCGCAGATTCAACAAGACTATGAGTAGCCGCTGCTACCATCCTTGCCGCTGATATTAATCCTTCTGACCATTGTCCATCGTCCGAGCTGGTTAAAGGTGTTCTGGATACTTTACCAGTTGCGATTAATTCTCTTTGAGCAGCACTGGCCGCCTTGATCAAAGCCGAGGTCGCAGCGGCAATTGATTTTGCCGCTTCTAAGATCATATCGTCGAAATTCATATCTTCGTTCGCCTCCTAAGGAAGGAAAACAAAAAAAAAAAAAAAAAAAAAAAAAAAAAAACAAAGTAATGAATATAAATATAACTTAAAATTATTACTATTACTATTATATTATAATGTACATAATAGTATTATAGTATTATTCTATATATAATTATATAAAATGTATATAATATATATATATGTTTGTATTTTTTATATTTATCATTATGATCATTGACAAAATTAATTGTCATTTAACGAAGATAAATAATAAAGGAATAATTAAAAATTCTTATAATATTATACCTGTATACTTCTTCTTGGTCTAAGACTCGCTAACTTCTTCGCAGCAGCGTCGATACTGGCAGCTGCACCTAACAGTTCGTTTTCAGCGATTACAGTTGGATCGTCTGGATCTACCCAGTCGTTTCCTTTCAATAACTCAGCGACGGCCACCAATTCCGTGACGCTTTGAGCGATCTTCCGTGATATTGGAGGTAGTGTATGCTTAGCGTCGCCCGATCTAGAAGCTATCTGAAGTATTGCCTGAAGGAGCTCTCTGTAGTTCATAGCAACGTCATGGCCTGCCTGTAAAGTTCTATCCCTTAGCTCGGCCGTTTCCGCACAGTTGTAGGCGGCCCCCTTGCAAATCATCAACATGTCGCTTATCGACTTCCTGCCCATATTCGCAGCGGCTATGATGTCGTCTTGTTTACAACTATTACCAGCGGCCACTGCTTTCGCCGTTGAGATTGTTATACTCTTGGTACAACGTACCAATTCCTCAGGCGTAACGCTACTCCTTTGACCCTCCGATGTACTCAGTGCACGAATTTCCTGTGCTATGGCTTCGATCGTCGATTCCAAAGCACGAGTACCACGCGTGTGTTCATCCTCAACGGCCTTGACGGTTTTCAGCAACGATGTCACGTTCGTCACCATCACCTAAGGATCGAGATATACAAGGTAAAAAATGGTGGCGTGAGTTTAAACGAGAAATAGAGATATATTTATATATATATATTTATAATGGAACATTGCTATGCTAGTTTGGCAATGACAAAAAAAAAAAAAAAAAAATAAAACCCCTCTATTACGGCTTACATTAATTTCTAATCGAGTTAATCAAACTTCCTTAAGGTGTCAATTTCTACGGTAATATAAAAAAGGGATCAAAGAAAAAAAGCGAGCGGTAATAAAATAAGTCGTGTGATATGGTATGATATGATATGATATGATATGATGCGATGTGATATGATATAATATGATATTATATATATATATATATATATATATGAATTTGATTTGATGCGATGTGATATTATGTGATTTGTTAGGGCAATGATAGAGAGCCGGATATTTTTGTGTTAGTCAATTCTTCCTCGATGTACGAGTCGAGAATATTTATGGGTTTTTATTAATTTGCGCATATGTATATATATATAATTATTATTATTTTTTTTTTTTTATATCGTTCGTTCTTTTTAATTATTATTTTTGTCTTTTTAATTCCTTTTTTTTTTTCTTTTTTTTTTTTTTTTTTTTTTTTTTTTTTAAAAAAAAAGCTTTTTAATCGAGTATGCCAACACAGCTCGCGTAGAGAATCTGATTAAAAGATATTATTCGACAGTGAGATTGCCTGAAGCGTACACACTGCTTATGATTACGATGTACATACCCAGTGTTGAGTCACGTAAAGACACATCTGAAGCTATCTAACGGTCATTAAAAAAAAAAATAAAATAAAATAAAATAAAATAAAAAAAGAACAAAAAAAAAAAGAATAAAAAAGTGGAAAGTATAATCTTTTTTCTTTTTTTTTTCTTTTTTTTTTTTTTCTTTTTTTGGATTCTTGCGGAATGGATAAGATTCTATTACAGAAAACAGGTACAGTCAAGTATTTAAAACGATTTTTCGTTTATATCATATTATAGAGTATACTAATTCATTATGCGTATAAGTACGTAAAAGAAATTTAAATGGCTATATATATATATATATATATATATATATATATATATAAACAAGATATAACATGTTAATATTCTTCTCGATATTATAAATTTTCGTTAGACAAAAATGAGAATTGATGAACGATGAGAGAGATAATTTATAAATCGTTCTAATTATTTTTAACTATAGTATCCGTTACAATAGTTTAATTATTTAATATATCATTTGACGATGGTGTTCATTAAGTTCGCGAGAAAATTTAAATGCAGAGAAAACAACAACGGTCAGTCTTATCTTTTGTTCTTGATTATTCAATTGTCTATTATCATTTTATCACATTTCCAAGCTGTGTCCTAAAATCGGCGATTATCTATCCCTCTCTCTCTCTCTCTCTCTCTCTTTCCCCTTCCTCTCTCTTTTCTTTTCGTTTCTTTTTCAAATGTAATCAATCCAAACGTATGACGCACACGTGTTAACTTGAAAATGAATAATTACGAACGGAGTCCATATTTTCCGGTTTATATGACCACTTCCGTTTTGTATTTTTTTTGTTCTTTTCTTTTCTTCTTTTTTTTTTTTTTTTGTATCTTTTTTCTTTCATTTTTTTTTTTGTTTTTTTTGTTTTTCGTGCCTCTATAATATCATTCTACGTGAGATTAATAAATGTGGCTCTTATGCGCGTATTGTACTACGTTACTACATTAATAAAATTAAATCGGAGGTTGGTTGAGCCGGTTGATTGCTCTCGGAGACGGATAGCAGACGTATCAGTTCCTCTTCTTGGTCGGACACGAACCAATCGGAATCCGAACCGCCGAAGTCGCTCAATGGCACGAATTGTTGCTGCAGCTGTTGTTCTAAGACCTAGCCAGATACGCCCAGACCAAAAGTCGTGAATGAAACGTCTTTATTAAAGTCCACCGTACTTATAATTCTGACATAAAAATACATGGTTAACTATATGCACGGCTAGGGATTATTTATACATCCCCTTTTTTATTAAAACAAAAAAGAAGAAAAAGAGGAGAAGGAGAAGGATGAGGAAGAAAAAGAAGAAGAAGAAGAAGAAAGAAAGAAAGAAAAAAAAAGAACAGAAAAAGAAGAAGTAGAAAAAGTAGAAGAAAAAGCGATTAGATTGTCGTACATCTTTTCTGACAGCTAAGAGAAAAATAAAACGCGCGTAAGTTTTCTGAGAGAGAGAGAGAAAGAGAGGAAAAGAAAAATAATAATAACAAAAAATAAAAATAAAAAAGAAAATAAATAAATAAAGAAAGAAAGAAAGAAACAATTAGCCAAACGCTACTATTTTATATGTCACACAAATCAAATATACAAATATATAGGAAAAAAGATAAGACGATGAATGATTCTTCAAGGTGGACTTTAATGGCGTTCCTATCAAAATTTTTGGTTTAAACGTAGAAATCTTATTGTTTCTACTTTAATTCCTTTGTCCCTTTTTTTTCTTACTTATTCTCTTTCTTTTCTGTTTTGTTTCTTTTTCTTTTGGTCGGGGCTTCTTTGCATTTCTCCCTTTTTTTTTTTTCTCTTCGTTCTTACGATAATCGAGAGAGTTGCACGGAGATTTTTTGAAGATGATAAAGAAGATCGATGAAAATATCGTTTGAATTAGTTAGATATGAGTTGATGAACAAAGAAATACGTGTAAAGTGATGTCAATTAAAGTCCACCCCAAAAAGTGTGAGGAAAATGTAAAAAGCGTTTTCGTAAAAAAAAAAAAAAAAAGAGAGAGAGAGAGAGAGAGAGAGAAAGAGAGAGGGAAAGAGAAAAAAAAACATAAAAAGATTAGTCAAAGAGAGACATATTGATTAAAATGAATGTATCGTGCGTTAATTCTATTGAAGGAAAAAGAAAAGATGGAAGAAGAAGAAATAAAAAAAAAAAAAAATATATAAATAAATAAATAAAAAGAAAAATAAAAAATGAAAAAACATCGACGAACGCAATTGCAATTAGTTCAAATGCCTTGCGACTTAACGTGGTTAGGCTCGTTCGATTGCTTGCTCCCTCTACTAACCCGTATGTTGTTAGATTCAACACACGTCAATCACGTGCCAGATTAAACGTGTATTCGATAATCGCATTGTTTTTAGTCACTTTCTATCCTATAATTGTTTACAATGCTGCGCTACTTCCTTTTGTTTTTATTTTTATTTTTTCTTTTTTTTTTTTTTCTGCTAAAATCTTTGCTAATACATTTCGTTAGATTAGATGCGTCTCCGGTCCTCGAAAAAAGCTGCAGCTTAGAGCGGGTTAAAAAAAAAAAAAAAAGGAAAGAAAAAAAAAGGAAAAAAAAAAAAAAAAAAGAAATAAGACAAGCGAGAACATAAAGTTCACCAGTCCTCGAACTTCTCACTCTTCCATTAGATCAATCGTTATTGTCACAAACATAACGATGAGGTGGGTTGAGGTTGGGGGTTGGTTGAGAATGGGTCCAGGGCATGTGTGGTGATAACGAGTAGGATGGGATGGGATGGGACAGGATGGAATAGGATGGGATGGAAGAAAGGACAAAGTTCGTTTTATCTTTTTTTTTTTTCTTTTTCTCTTCTTTTACATTCTCTTACCTTCGCCGAATCCTTTAAATGTGCCATGCTGGGGTCGTTGATGGGTTTGCCACTTGCCGCTTTGGTAGCGTGTATGAGATCGCCTAAAGCTGATGCGACGTCTTTAACTGCGTTGATAAGCATAACTTGTGCCTCAGGATTTTGACTACCAAGACTGGCGGCACCGTATTTCACTACTTCGGCGAGTTGAACGATCGTCGAGACAGCATTTTGTGCGGCTACGGCTAATTGTTCCTGTGATGAGGCAGCACCAGCAACCAATGTTTTTGTATCTTCGACCAAAGCTTTGGCGGTCTTCAATATGTTTTCCCGATGATCGGCAAACGTATCACCTTCGTTCTCGGCATGCAATGTTCCAGCGGTAGCGAACATGATCGTTGTATCAAGGTCACCGATAATACCGGATACCGTACTAGCAGCATTAATGCATGCCTGTGTACCGCGTGAACCAGCTTGTAGAGCGGCTAAAACTTGGGAGACCTTCTCAGTTACGATCTTGCTATGCTCGGCTACCTCACGTTGCGTGTAAACGTCACCGAGTGACATTTGACAGGTTCCAGCTGCGCGTACTATGTCGATACACGTCTGTCCAAGTTCTTGAACCCCGGTTCTTAGTCTAGTTGAAACGTCAGCGTTTGAGGCAGCAGCTGATGCACCTGATGTATCACGGGCAAGCTGTGTATATTTGTGAGAAATATCTACAGCAAGGGGTCCTAATCTGGCTACGTCTGTACTGGATTTCGTTGACTGTTGAAAGGAAAAAAAAAAAAAAAAAAAAAAAAAAAAAAAAAAAAAAAAAAGAAACGCATTTTTTAAATCAAAGAATTATACGATTATAAAGATAACGTGTATTTATTAATAAATTTGTATGATATATCAATTTATATTTGATTATATTACTTACCATTTCCTGTGCAAGTCGTGCAATTTCTTTGGCCGCCTCGACCATTCTTGTTTGATAATCTACATAAGAATCGACCGTATCGATCGTAGACATTCTATGATCCTCTAATCTGACCATAGCTCGTGAGATAGTATCTATCAAGCCTGTAACAATTCCGTTAGATGTTGATATTGTTTCCAATGTATTTTGTAATTCGTGTAATGCATCTTTCATTGATTCGACGGTTTCGTCCACTTCCGCGTGAAGCGAGGTTGCATTAGGATTTCCTCCGGATTCTTTGGTAACGTATATCAATTGTAAAGCTGATTCTGCTACCGTTTTGGTCTGATCTAATAACACCATTTGTTGTTTCGAATGTACCATATTAGATGCTGCACCAACGGCGCATGATACCAAGGGTTCGCAGTACAATGCAACTTGATTAACGGAATGTCCAACATTCTCGGCTTCGTATTTCGCAGCGTTACGCAATGGTTCCAATTTCTCTCTCAATTCGCTCGCACTACTTTCCATTTGATCGGTGAAACCTTGTACAGTGTTATCCCGTCGGGGTAGAAGAGCCTGTGAAACGGCACTGAGCGAGGCCGTATCCAGTTCACGTATTCTAGCCGAAAGCTTTTCTATTGCGGCCTCGCATTCCTTTTGTCCTGGCGCTTTGTCACGTATCGATGCCACCAACGATTTGATCGAGTCGCTTACGTTTTTGCTATTGTTGGCTAAGAGTTGCCAGGTAGGCGGATCTTTCGGCGATATGGCCAAACTTTTTGCAACTTGTACCATAGCACAGGAACCACCGATAATAGCTTTTCCAGCGCTCGTAATAGGCTCTTGAGCTGCCCTAGCTGCTACGGATATTTTAGCCGGTTGACTGGCGAATTCCGGGGAACTTGCGAACGTGCAAAGATTATCGACAGCCTCTAAAAGTGGCTTCGTCGCTTCCGCACACTTTTCACGATTTATCTCGGAATAATTCTGATCTAATGCCTTTATTTCCTTAACTAGGGAAGCGGTTGAATTTGCTACGTCCTTTGCCGATTGCACGAAGTGACGTTTGGCAACTGGATTACTTGTTTTACTAGATGCTTGACGACAAGCATTGCACAATGCACTTGTATGTTTGGCTATCATTGTAGCCGCCGAAAGTACCTGCTGTTGAGTACTCGTTGGATTACCAAGACTCTGGCAACCAGTGTGAATGGCTTGAGCGGCTCTTAAGAATTGTGCTTGATCTACAAGACCAGGTTTTCCAGCTACCGACGTTGGATCACTAACACCAACCAGATATGCCGCTTGTGCTGCGGCTTCGATTAATCCGCAAATAGATGATGATACTCCTCTAACGGCTACTGAGAACTGTTCGTGTTCCGATTTCTTTGCATGATTTGCAATACCCGTCATACCATCGCCGAGACTTTTACTCTTTTCCATGACAATTTCCAAACACTCGAAGTAAGATGCATCGGAAATGGGTTCGCTAGGATTATCCAAAAGTGATGCCATCGATTGAATATTTCTTATAGCATTGTCACATTCATTTTGTCCTGGTGCTGCGGACGTACAAACATCGACTAAATAATTAATTGAATCGGTCACTGCTCGTGCAGCGGCAGATAGTTGATTCTTAGCATTCGGCGCGCTAGGATCGGCGGCTACTGATTTCGCTGTTGTTAGAAGTTTGCTGGACGTCATGCTAACATTTTTCAAAGAGACCACCATTTGGCTTCTGGTTTCTATGGTGGTCTGACTTGCCATTTCCATACCAACGCCTAATAGATCTCCGAAAGCATTTGAAAACTGTTTTGAAGAACTCGCCAATTGTACAGGCGAACGAACCGAAGAGACGACGTTCGAAGAGGCGTCGTTCAAGTTGGCAGCCGCATTGTTAAGGTCATTTTGCAATTGTCTGAAAAAAAAAAAAAAAGAAAAAAGAAGAAAAAAAAAAGATAACATAAATATTAGAATATAATTCTGTTATATCGTTTAGTTTAGCTGAAACTTGTGTGTCTAGTTACACATTATAATTCCAAAGATAGATAATAAATAGAACAAGAATAACATGCATTATTAGTAAACGTAAAGTGTATATAAATTTGTGATAAATATTTACCCATAATTCTTATCGGTATGCGGGAACTCATTCATATTAAGAACTTGGCTCATATCGTCTATCGTGTGAATAGCATCGTCTACGTCTCTTTGACCAGGCAAACAAGAGACACATTTGTTCAAGGAATGCGATACGTCCTTGGCGACGGCAGCTAAGTTAGCTTCATTTTCTGGATTGTCCGGATTTTTCAATGCACGCCTGGCCTCTTGGACAAGATGTAGAGATCGGAGTATTACATCGTCGGCGGTCATTAATACTTTCTTTTGCGTTTCTGGTTGATCAGACGTAGCGGCGACACCGCGTACGGCATATGTAAGATCTTTAAGTGCCGATGCAGTTTCTCGTGCGGCACTTCCAGTGTAATTTTCGTTTCCTTGTTTAGCAGCTGATAACAATTGTGCCATAGCATATCCAACATTCTTGGACGTCGAGCCAAGTCGTAAAGCCGTAGATTCCGTAGTTTCTTCGGGCAATGGCCTCAAAGAGGCAGCCTCGACAGCTTGATAAAATTCTTTCAATTCGTCCTTCAAACTATTAATTAATTCTTCGGCGGCATCTAATTCTAATCCACCGCAAGCTTCTCTCGCACGTGTTACGGCCGATCTTAAATCGGCCAACGAAGAACCAAGTTGTTGTGACGTATTATTTAATTGCATTGCCGATGCCTGATCGGTGACCGTAGGTAAAACAGCTCTGGCTGCTTTGATTACGGCAGTGCCAGGTTGTAAAAATTGTTCCGCTGCATTGATCAGATTAAGTTGTGCGGTAGGATTGTCAGGTTGGGCCTGTGTTCCTTTTACTCCAGCGACCAAATGCGGTATATGTTGCGCCATCAATCTACACTCCACGTTCAATTCTTCCTGGCTCGCGTGATTAGTGTTGTGGTGTACCGCACCGGAAGATGCAGCGATGCATTGAGTTGCCGTCGATGCTGCTTGTTTCGCGCAGGCCTCCAAACGTACGATCAATTTTCTACGCAATGCCGGCGTTGCGGCTACCGTCGTTGCCGTTCTTAATTCCTCGGCTGCCTGTCTAAGTTGATCCTGCATCTTTGCGTCATGCGGACTGCTCGTACATTGTCTAGCGGCTTCAACCATTTTCGCTGTAGCATCGGCCAATATTTTGGCGGCCGCTAAGAGACGCCGTTGTTGTTCCGGATCGGACTGTTTCTCAGCTTCGCCTTTGATACTTTGAATCAATTGCGCTGTAGCTTGACCAACAACTCTGGCCTGTCTAACCATTTCACCGGCGTCTCCTGTACTAGCGAAAAGTTTATCCGTTGCTACAAGAATGGTTTCTACTGCGCCCTCTTGAATAGATTCTTTAGCGCGTTCACCTCTGGTTGCCGTTTTAATATGATTCAAAAGATCGTTCAATGTTCTACTAACTTCGCTCGCTGCCGTACTCAATTCTTTCAATAAATTCTCATCGTTACAGGTTTCATTGCATACCTCGACCAAACCCTCAACGGCTTTTGTTACCTCTCTCACAGCATTCATCAATTGCGTTTGACAAGCGGGCGAGTGCAAAGTCGGTGCTACAACTTTCGCACAAGCTACCAATTGGGACGTAGCTAATGCGCATTGCGTTGCCGCTGATATTACTCTGTTTTGCGTAGCCGAATCCTCGCAGGTAGCCGCTATGTTTTTAGCTTTTAATACCAAAGCGGCGGTCGTATTCGCAACAGCTTTTGCCAATGCTAACAACATATCCTGTAATTCACGATTAGAATCGTTTTCCTCGCCTATCGTGGTCAATACTTGATGCGACGCTTCGCCAACTCGAGATGCAGCGTTCAACAAGTTCTGCCTTGGCTGTAAAACAATAAGAGATTATGTCAAGGGCAATATATTTTTTTATAATCTTGTTAAAAAATAAGGAAAACAAAAAAAACAAAAAAAAAAAACAAAAAAAGGAACATTTCAAGATAAACTAAAAATGAGCGAAATTTATTTATGCTTAGATATTATCCATAAAGAATAGAAATTATATAGAAGGACTGTAAGAGAAAATCAAACGTTCATTTTTTATATCCATCAATGGGCAAATATCGAGATATCAATATCGTCATTAACGGAATCGCATTGTTTAATATTTATCTTTCCTTTATTAACTATAATTATATTATTAATATTTTCAAATAAATTATGTTAAATAAAATGAATAATATTACCTCTTTAGTTTCTGGTTCCGTTGCTTTTAATAGATCAGAGAAAGCGGAACATAATTTTCTAGCTGCATCGAGTAAACGTTCTCCAGATGATTCGTCGTCCATCAATGCGGCTATCATTCTAACGCCTTTCGTCATTTCAGGAAGATTCGTGGCTATAGTTGTTATCGCTGCACCTACGGCCGTATGATCTACGTCATCTGCTGGGCCTGAGGTTAACGTGACTACTTGTGCCGTAGCAGCATTCATAGCAGCTATCTGAGAGCCAACATTTTGTTTGTGCGTATCTATGGTCTGTTCGATCCATTTTAGGGATGCTGGATCGGTACCGAGTTCCGGTAATTGTGCTTTGCATGAGAGTTCCGTTTCTGCGATATTTATCACCTCGTGACCGGCTGTTATCGTCGATAGTAAGGCACGCTGTGGTTCCGACAGGACGGATGTAACTTTTGTTTGTTGCATCTATTTATGAAAAAAAAGAAGAAAAAAAAAAAAAAAAAGAAGAAAAAAGACAAAAAAGAAAATCAATTACAACCTCAAATTGTAAGAATTCATCAGATTCCGTTGTATAATCGAGTTTATTTATTTTCATAGAGAGAAAAAAGAAAGAAAAAAGAAAAAAGGAAAAAATAATAATAATAATAATAATAATAATAATAATAATAATAATAATAATTAACTTTCAACACAACTCTAATATAAATCTTTTTGTTTGCAAAATATCGAGCACACAAGTGCTAAAGAAAAAGTCTCCTCCCGATGCATGCACAATAAATTCTATCCGGAGACTTTCGTTGTTTTTAATATTTTAAGAAGAAGCAAAAATTTAAAGTAGAAAAAAAAAAAAAGAAAAATAAAAAGAGAAGAAAAAGAGAACCATAAATGGAAACAATGTTAAAAATGGTAAAGACGATATTTGTAAACTCAATGGAACAGTGTGAATAATTAAAAAAAAAAAAAAAAAAAAAAAAAAAAAAAAAAGAGAAAAAAAGACATGAGAGCATCGTCGGTGTTACCTACTCTGTGTCCGCAATAGCAGGCGTCTAGCATGAAAAAATAAATTCAATTTTCAATTAGTACCTTGAGATTTAGAACTTTTTCCTTTTTCTTTTCTTTTCTTTTCTTTTCTTTTCTTTTCCACTTTCTTTCGTTCTTTTTTTTTCTTTTCTTTCCTTTTTTTTTTTAAATCTCTTTTACCAATTGTTCAAATTGAATTACGCATAAATCATATCATAATAATCACATTGCTTCACCGAAGTTATGATGCAGCAAAAAAAAAAAAGAAAAAAAAAAAAAAAAAAAAAAAGAAAAAAAAAAAGAAAAAAAAAGAAAGAAAAGAAATGAAAAAAACCACATAGAGTAGCTGCTCTGCTAAACGCGAGGGATACCATCGAAATATTATTAGAATTAAATTGTACCAATTAGAAACCATTAGATATAAAAAAAAAAAAAAAAAAAAAAAAAAAAAATCAACAATTAGAATTTTAGCGAGCTTTCGTCGTTCATTTCGACATAACATTCTTACCATTGGCGGAGCATGAGCGATGTTGACTTGTCCGCTGACGGTTGTGTATTGAGCACCACCCATGTGACCTGTCCCATATGGTCGAGCCCCTATAAATTTTATCATGCAGTCTAACCTATGATCTCTTGTGTCTCATATTTACAGTACAATTATTTTGTCCGTCGGTTCTTATTGCTCTTTACCGTAAATACGGTCCATCCTTGATAATAATAATAATAATAATAGTAATAATAATAAAAAGAAGGAAAAAAAAAAATTTTTAAAAAAGAAAAAAAGAAGGGAGAACAACTTTTTTTTTTTTCTTTGGAAACTACTAAGAAAAAGTTACTTATGAAGCCATTTACAGAAGCTCTTGTAATTGAAAATAACCAATAACTATACATATATATATATATATATATACATATATAGTCATATACAATAAAAGCCGTACATGTATATAATACAAAATAATAATATGAATTTTATAATGGATAATATGGAGATATAGAACGTGCAAGAATTCTTCGTTTTCTAATTTAAATGTTTCAAAATTAAAAATAGTAATATAACGTGTCTCTCTCTCCCTCTCTCTCTCTCTCTCTCACTCACTCCCTGACTTTCTCTCTCTCTCTCTCTCTCTCTCACTCGCTAAGAAAATAAATTGAATTATAAAATTAAAATAATTAATGCTAATATTTCTCTAACTATGGGACATTGATTGCATTGAACGATTTTCGATGATATATATATATATATATATATATATATATATATATATATATATATAAATATAATTATATTTATTAGACTTACCATCACCACCTGCTCTTATAACAGCAGGTATAGCGACGGAAACAGCTTCAACATTTCCCTTTCCAACGTTACTCGTCTCGTGTTGCATAATTGTTGCTCTAGAAAAGAGGAAAAAAAAAAAAAAGTAAATATTAGACACTCGATAATAAAATCACATTGGATTTCGAAATTTCTTACTTTTTCATAGAATTAAAAAAAAGCCACTTTTCGTGTTTACATTGTTGTTCTCTCAAAAATTGTTCCATTTTTTTTTAATTTTGTACAATCGACAAAAAAACGTTCTCACTTGTCGCGTTAACTCAACGAAGTAATATTGATAAGAGAGAGAGAGAGAGAGAGAAAATCACTATGATCACCTATACTCGATCAATTATCATCAATTATAAAATAAATCTTGCTAATTAGTATTCCTTCTCTCCCTCTTTTAATATCAATTATGATACCTCCTCTTTTTAAATAACAATAAGGAAGTCCCTTTCGCAATATATTATCACATTTGTAATATTTAATTATCTGATAATACTTGTTCAATGACTTACTTTAAAGGTGACACGCTATCCTCGACCATAGTTGATCCTTCGTCTCCTTCGATACCGAAATGATCTTTACCCTTTTGCTTTTTCAATATAATATCTATATAACCGGCTATCAATTGTAAAATTTGTTCTGCCTCGGTAGTTTGTACGCTGTAATATTGATCGGAATAATCGCCAAAATCAAGGGTAAATGTGTTAGGGGATGCTCCCCAACGTCGGACGGTTGTCAATGGCCACGTTTTTAATATCTCTTTGGTCTTCTCGTCCAATCGTAATACAGAATCCTTCGTTACCCCGAGCAATCTTGGTACCAATTTATTTTTACCCTTCATCTTTTCCTTTACCAAAAAAAACGTGACACCGTATGTGCTCAATGATCTGGCAGTTTTCGTGTATAAAACTTTGGCATCGAGTTCGGACAGGCCAACGTGTTTTTTGTGCTCGGCAAATACCTTCTTCTCGATACCCTTCACTTTCACGTAAGACTGCGGTAAGAATTCTTTCAGGCTGTTTACGAACGAATAAATAATATGATAAAAATTCTGTTATTTTTTTTTTCTGTTTTCGTTTTGTTTTTTTGTTTTTTTTTTTTTTTCTCAAATCACGATTTAAAAAGAATCATTACATATAAATCTACGAGGGTGAATAGTAAAATGAGAGGGGAGGGAAACGTACTCCAAAAAACCTGTCTTGTGTTTGTCCTCCTTGTGATCGCCAAATTGTATTTGACATTGTATACCAGCGAATATGCACGCTTTCTCTTGTGTAACCGGATGTGTACCATCCAAAATTGCATCCCTCGCTTGTACGTACAAAAGTGACAATTGCACTGGATCACGACTGTCGATGTTCTGATCGGAGAAGAAAAATTTTCTTCTTAACAATACGGTCTCTGATTCGTCGATACCTTGCTCCCGTAATGTCTTACTTGGATCTATCCAATTAACTAGAAAATATCAACAATGAGAATGAATTAAGAAATGTTTATTCTTTTTATCTCCTGCTTTTTTGTTCCTTCTTTCTTTTTCTTTTTCTTTTTGGTTTTAAAATAAACCAAAGAAAATTAGAGATATTTAAATTACCTTCGTCGTCGGTCTTTAGTTTTTTCCTCAATTGATCCATCTTAGCATCTCTCTCACCCTTGTCCTCCTTTCTCCTTTTCAACGTTAAAGTACCAAAGTTACCGGGTTTTTGATTTTCCGTTTCTTCATCTACGAGCTCGCGTACAAGGGAATACTCGTCGTGATTTGTTATACCAATTTTCGTGCATATAACTACCATAAGATTGGCGACAGGTTGACTGTCATCTACCAATAATGTTTTCAATGTACCATCCAACATTCTTACTCTAAGTGTACGTAGTTTACGACGATATTCCAAAAGATCGCCATTTCTTAAGATATAATAATCAAGATTTCTGACTGGTTCAAGCCAAACGCCTTTCTTTACGTCTTCGTCGGCAAAGAAAAGTCCATAATCCTTGGCTAAATATAAAAAAAAAAAAAAAAAAAAAAAAAAAAAGAAAGAGTAAGTATAAGTGAAAACAATCGATGATGATTAATTTGTCTTCCAATTGACGATAAATAGGAAAGAAATTAATGATGGGTTGGGAGGGTGGAGGGAGGGATTGTAGAAAGAGAAAGAGAGAGAGAGAGAGAGAGAGAAAAGAAAGTCAAGAAAAATGAAATAAATAAGACTTACGTTGTCCCATATTACTGGCCTCCGCTAATTTTTCTCTTATTATACGGCAAGCATCGTAAACCGACGTACTCGGATCAAACTGCATCATTTTCGTTGCATTTTTCTCCGGAATGGAGATCCGTAATGATAATGTGGCCATTGCGACTATATCCAACAAGGATGTAATCTCCCTGGTTAAAAAGAAAATACTTTTTAGAGTTATATTTATTTTTTAAGTAAACGCGTTACGATTAACGAATTTAAGTAACTAAGTAAGTAAGTAAGTAAGTAAGTAAGTAAGTAAGTAAGTAAGTTAGTATATAAGTAAGTAAGTAAGTAAGTTGGTAAGTAAGTAAGTAAATAAGAAAGTAGAACAATGACACTGAGGTAGACAGAAGATTAGAAATCCTTATCTGTTTGTTCGTCTTTCTTTTTTCTTTTTTTCTTTTTTTTTCTTCTTCTTCTTCTTCTTCTTTGTCACTTTAATATAAAATGTTCAACTTGCAACATTAAAAAAAAATCAGAACAAAAAAGTATTTATAAAATGTTCAACAGAATTTATTTAATATAATTTCACAGGCTTTATTTTTAAATAACTATTATAAATTTTATATAATTTAAAATAAATATATAGATATATTCATATATTTTCTTTTTCTTTTTAAATAAATTTTATAAAATAAAAATTCTGTAAAATATTAATAAGAAATGGACGAAAGGAAATGTACGATTAAGTTTGATATCGTTAATTCGTTCGACACGAACTACCAAGTAGAAATATTAAAACTCTAATGATCTTTATGTCACGTAAGACACGCAACATGTTTTACAATTAAAACTGATAGAGAAAAAGAGAGAAAGAGAGCCAGACAGAGAGAGACAGAGAGAGAGATACAGAGAGAGAGAGAGAGAGAGAGAGAGATTAAAGAGAGGCCTGCATATGAAATGAAAGAGACGTGCGATACGTTGTACCGTGTGGGTAATAAACACTTTCACGCATCGTCTGGTTTGCATGCGAACGAACGAGCGGGAATAACAGGAAAGGGAGCGGACGTGCATCATATTTTAGGTGTTATTTAAACGAGATAGTGAGTTAACTCTACTTCGTAAGTAAACGATCTAAAAATGGTCCAAGCGATATTTAAAATGTTTAAGAAAAAAAAAAGTAAAAGAAAAAATAATATATAAATGAATCAACTCACTCGTTCCTTTTTCTTCTTCTTCTTCTTCTTCTTTATTTCGTTCCTTTCTTTTAACGTAATTAATTGCTATTTATTCGTTATTCGTTGATTATATCGAAACAACATCGACTTTTTCAATTGTAACGTTACCTTTCTCTTTCTCTCCTTTCTCTCTGAAATCTGTAAAATATAAAATGAAAGAAAATTATAAATTACGATCTTTCTCATATTCGTTCGAATATTTTCTTTTTCTTTTCTTTTCTTTTCTTTTCTTTTTTTTTTTCGATGAACATGACAACACAAATTTGTCTTTATAAAATTCCCTCGTTAATCTTAGAATAG
>NC_062195.1:2353320-2358320 GCF_912470025.1 Vespa velutina
TTTATATATATATATATACAGTATCATTAAATTACGGCTTTCATTGGTCACATTAAATATTCTTAATTTCTAAAACCTTGACTTTATTTTTCTTTTTTTTTTTTTTTTTTTTTTTTTTTTTTTTGTAATAACGTTATAGGTAAAAGAAGAAAGTCGTCAATGCAACGTTATTGCGCGTTACTATACGATCTTCATTAATAGAAACGATAAAGTATCTCGAGTTCGATGTAACTTTTTCTTTTTTTTTTGTTTTGTCGTCGATATACGAGGTTCAAAGATCGACGTATATGGATTACCATAATAAATAAGAAACGACATAAATATAAATAGCATGAATCTATTTAACTGACTGATTATCAAAGAGAGTTTAAGAACAAAATATCCTATTATATTTGATCAATGAGTAATGTCGAAATTTTCATTCTAAAACATTTTTTATCTAAATAAATGACATTGAATATTAAGTAATAATTCATTGAACAATTTTTCTTCAAAATTACTTATTATTATCCATGCCAATACTACTCTATGATATTATATATTTCATTGTTATTTATTTATATATAAATTATTGCAAATTTCAAACCAATTTATTATATTATTCCTTAATATAGTACATTATTGTTTATTTACAAATAAAATATTGCAAATTCCGATATTATATATATATATATATATATATATATATATATATATATATATATATATATATATATATATATTTATCAAACCAATACAACATTATTCTATAATAATATACTAGTACTAATATAATTTTAATATAACTAATATAACATTGTAATAATATAATAGTACATAGAATTTTTATCAAACCAATATTATACTAAATTATTCTACATTATACCACAGTGATATTTATTTACATATAAAATATTCCAAATTCCGACATTATTTATCTACCAATTCAATAATACATTAGTAGATAAAATTGTATACTATAATACGGTATTGTGTTTATTTGTATATAAAATACTATAAAATATTTGCTCTAAAGTGTTCCTTTATTTCTGTTTTAATTTTTCGTTCTTTGCGTTCTATTTGTCTTTTATTTCTTTTCTCTCTCTCTCTCTCTCTCTCTCTCTCTCTCTTTTTATTCCCCCAATAAGACTAAACACAGAAGCGTGATTTTAATTTGATGAGACAATCGGTAAGATAAATATGTTAACGAATTATGATCTATTCGATGCACGAAAGAATTTTTCTCTCTCAAAAGTCTCGTAGTCGTCTTTGTAATCGCAGTTTAATCTCATTCCGTCCTCGGAATGTAAACGTAGCGTATCTCGAGAATAAATCTTTCGTCTGCGATGATATCAGATCGCACGATTATGCATCATAGTTGGCAGTGAGCTCAAAAGCTTTTAAGAACCACGTTCAAACTACTACTCTTTGTAGCTACGTTATAACTTTCGCAGAAAGCTCACGCAGCAAACATTTAAATTATAATAAGTGTACGTCCGTGTGGATCTAATTACACGTTTCTATGCTTGCGTATAAGCAAACCCATACATATGTGGGTGGATTGTGTACTACATACATTCATACATACATACATACATACATACATACATACATACATACATACATACATACATACATACATTCATACATACATACATACATCCATACATTCATACATATATATATATACATACATACATACATACATACATACATACATACATTCATACATACATACATACATACATCCATACATTCATACATACATACATACATACATTCATACATATATACATACATACATACATATATACATATGTACGTACATGCGATAAAACGTAGGATGCTCGTTCACTCGTTCACTCTCACGTGTGCAATGCTCTTATTACCATTTTCTTTTTAAAACGTATGATATATATGTATATGTATAAGTGATCCACACTTAAATAGAGATACGTATTATATATACACGACTATATTATAGCTTTCTATTTATAAGACTTAGACCGGAACTTAGACTTTACGTCGTCTGTACGAAACTCTACAAATTTATGCAATAATGTTGTTACCTTCTTTTATCTTTCCGTTATTTCAGGAAGTTTGGAAAGTATACTTTGGAGAGAAAAAAAAGAATAAAAAAGAGAGAGAGAGAGAGAGAGAGAGAAAGGGGCGTAGAGAAGAAGGGAGAAAGAAAAAAAGGATAATTGACACATGCTAAAAGATTTTATGAAAACTAAAGCATATGTGAATTAAATTATAACTGTCTTACTATATACGACTAAATATTTTCTACTACGTATTACTTTATCCCTCAATCTATATATTTATTTTCTATTAAATACAATCCATTAGACTTGATAAAATAAAGAAAAATGATATGAGATATTTGTCACTATTGAAATAATATTAGAAAATTCTTTAATAGAATCAATAGTCTTATCATTTTGATATTTTCTTTATTATTTGATTGATATATGTATGCACTTTTTTACATAGATATTTTTCTATAGCTTATAGCTAGATTCTTTATCTGATCATGTAATATTTTGATCTTACATATTTGTTTACTGTAAATAGAAAAGAATTATACAAAAAAAAAAAAAAAAAAAATACTAAGATTCTAATACTGACAATGAATTATATTCAATAATAAGAGAAGAAATTCAATATTTAAAATGTTTTCATTATATACAAAGATTCTATTAATGTACTCAATATTTAAAACTCTTAATCAGAATCTTAACTTCCTACCTTATTTGCTATATCCAATATTCACTCACATATACTCATATATATATATATATATATACTCAAAGATAAAACATATATATATATATATATATATATATATATATATATATAAAAGGTAAAGAAAAAAGAAAACTTCCAAGGAAAAATATGCAACTCACATAAGCACAACAAATCACGTTAACATTCAATTCTCAGAATTAAATAGTTCACTGTCATACGTCAATATCACGTAAAGAAGAAGAAGAAGAAGAAGAAGAAGAAGAAGAAGAAGAAGAAGAAGAAAGAAAAAAAAACCGTCAGTGAACAAAAATAAACATTTTATAATCGGATGGCGCGATCCAACGAAGCGTAACAACTCAACGTGGACTTGAGAAGACGAAGACGAAGAAGAAGAAGAAAAAGAAGAAATAGAAGAAGAAGAGGAGCTGTCAATTCACCACGGTTCTGTTGTGAATCATGTCTATTTCGGGAAACACCCGTTGGATGTCCCTACACTCTCGCGCAACATATATACATGCATATATACATATATATATATATATATATATACATATATTCATTGCTTCATAATTTTGAGGTTAACTGCGATACGTACGAGTTAAAGGAGAACTTGGCAATTAAAAAAAAAAAAAACAAAACAAAAAGAAAAAACAAAATTTAATCTAACGAAAAGATATCACGAATTATTTAAACGTCGAACAGAATTCAATCGTATTTCTTTTTTTTTTCTTTTTCTTTTTCTTCTTCTTCTTCTTCTTCGTTCGTGGATGCGATTAAACGAAACACTGAAACACGGGAACGTGAAACTCGCGTAAAAAGGTAGTACGCCCATTTCTTGATATTTCTCAAAGTAAAAAAAAAAAAGAAAAGAAGAGAAAATACGATCGACAAGGAGAATCGATTTTTTGGATTTATAGAAAAGGAAAGAAAGAAAGAAAAAGAAGAAAAAAAAGGAAAAGAAAAGAAAAAAATGTAAGAAATAAAAATAATCAAAATAGACGTTGATATTATCGTATTGGTAGGAACGTGCGTTGTACTGAACGGTTTACTCACTTTTAATGAGATCCACGATACACGAGAAAGGATAGCCCCTTTTATTTTCTTGTAGATATTTAATTCGCCAACTCTCGACCACCAACAGACACGTCCGACGACAACACTGTCGCGACTCAGCCGTTCCGGTTTCGATCGTTCCCTGGCCTTCTGGCGTGTCAGGATCGTAACGAGCGTTAAGTTTTTAAGGGTATCATTAGAACCCCTCTTCTTCCCGTAATACTTACCGTCTATATTAAATTGTAGCCTTATCTTTTTTTTTCCTCTTGTTTTTCGTTACTTACATTTCTTTCTCTATTTCTCTTAATCTTCTCATTACCCTCACGCCAAATCAATTTCGATAAAGCCAAACGTAATACGTTTGAAATGTTTTTACAAAATGATTGATATTACAGATAGAAATATTGACATCGAGAATTATTAAAAGCAAACGCATTGAAAATTAACGTCAATGCGTCAGTCTCGTGACTCATTCGTTATTCAAAGAAAAATTGTATACATATATATATATATATATATTTTTTTTTTTTTTTCGTACTATGATATATTATATTATATATTAAGATATATTAACGTACGTGAATTTGCGCTCTTACATATCTCAGATTTCTCGTTTTTCTTTTGATATTCAATTCTTTCTATTTTCTCTTCTTTCTTTTTTCGAATTATGCTCGTATTTCAATATCATAATTACAAAACGAAATCAAAAGGTTTCATCTAACCGATGATCAGTTATTTGTTGGATGAAGAGAGAATAAAAAAAAGAAAAAAAAAATTCCCGTAGGTATTGTAATATCGTCTTACCTCACTGTGAACGTACAAATAGCTAATTCAAATAAACAATTTTCGTCTGGAATCACGGAGTAAAGAGAATGGCAATTAAACACGCGCGCGCGCGCGCGCGCACGCATGCTTTGGTAATATCGTTTGAAATAATAACGTGAAAACTAATGATCGATTTTACACGGTACGTACGTATGTAGAAAAAAGAAAAGGAAAAAGGAAAAAAGAAAAAAGAAAAAGCAAAAATCTATGAGAGGGAACAATTGAGAATAATTTATTGTAAAAGTCTCATGATGTCGATATTTTTTCTTTCCTTTTTTCCTTTTTTATCCTTTTTTTCTTTTCTTTTTTTTTTCTTTTTTTTTTCTTTTCTTTTCCTTTTTTTTTTTTTAGGAAAGATAACGGCGATGAAAACACATTTCTTTTTTTTCTTT
>NC_062195.1:2360820-2363320 GCF_912470025.1 Vespa velutina
TTCCTTTTCTTTCGTCGATCCTAAAAGTCATGCGAAATATTATTTTTCATTCAATTTTTAACGATGATTTTTTGTTTTTTTTTTTTTTTTTTCTTTCTATTTTTCTCGCGTTCATTATTTTCCGTGTATATATATATATATATATATATATACATACTTATTTACAGCAAATTTTACACATTATTTATTTATAGTAAATACGAGTGTTCGTTTTTTCAATTCATTGCGAAATATTCGTGCTACGTATCGCATAAACGAATCAAATTATCATTGACACGTGGATGTTATTGAATATTCATTGAAATACATCGTCGATAACGGAGATAAATAAAACGAATTGAATCAAATGGGATCTAATGAATATACGTGTGACCCATATCTTTTGTACTTTTCTATTTCGTTATTTCATTTTCGTTCTGCGAATAGAAATACAATATTCCAATGTAAATTCGAAATTGATCTTTTTATTGGGCTTTAGTTAATTATTCGATTATTCGAGTTAATTATTCGTAGTTGAAACGTAAATAAAAAAATTATCGTGTATTTAAATTAAATAAATACACGTAATTACATATGTCAAATATTTATATATATATATATATTTATATATATATATATATTAATGAATTATAATATATATATGGAATGAAATAGAAAAAGGCAGTCATGTATAAGTTGACAATCACTTTTAATTGTTGCAATAGAAAAACAATGTACAGACGCAGAATTATCGTATCTAACATGTGACGAAAATTCCTAGGTAAAATCTTAATCGGATAGTGAAAAATCAACTAAAATACGTCAAAATAATACATATTAAAGGAGTTGTTCTTATCTTGTTTTCATTACCTATTCGCTTATCGGTTAGTCATTTATCTAATTACAATGATTGATTTATTAATTATAATTATGTCTGTAATAGACACACAGGTGTGTATGTAAGTTAATTGTAGGGAGGAGGAGGTGGTTTGTGAGAGGGTGGGCGGGGGTCTCGGGGACGGGGGGCGGGGGCGGGGGCTGGTGTGGGGAGATTTCTTCTTAAATGCTACACAATGTTCATTTTTATTTATTTATCTTTTTTTTTTCTTTCTTTCTTTCTTTCTTTCTTTCTTTCTTTCTTTCTTTCCTTTTTACTTTGGTTTTAAATTAAGGACTAGTGTTTTGAGCTTCGCTCTGTCCTTATGTATACATATGTATGTATGTATGTATATATATATATATATATATATATATATATTTATATATATATATATACGATTATGGGGATTTTTATCAAACTTAATCGCGATCTCTCATTAAAATCATCGCATGCTTTTTTCGTCCTTTCATTTTATTCCCTTTTCTTCTTTCCTCCCACTTTTTTTCTCTTTCTTTCTCTTCTTCTTCTTCTTCTTTTTTCTTTTTTTCTTTTACAGATTATACGAACGTTTTAACGAATGATTTCAACGGAATGAACGTTTGTTTTTTTTCCTTTCACTTACGGGGGTTTACGCTTCGCTTACGGACTTGAATTAGATTAAATTAAAATAAAAAAAAAAACAAAAAAAAAAAAAAAGAAAGAAGAAGAAAGAAAAAAAAGGAAAAGAAAAAGCAAATTAAAAGAGAAAAAAATTAAGAAAAGAGAGAACTAACAACGTCTTGGATCTCGGTAATAATCGCTTTAATCTTAAAGGATGTTTGATTAGAGAAAAAAAAAAAAAAAAAAAAAAGAACAAACAAAATGAAACAAAACAAAACAAAATACAAAAAGAAAAGAACAACGGGACATATCGTTATCGTCGATTGGAATGTGATTATCGTGTATTTTTTTTCTTTTCTTTACGTTACGATAATGTCGTCGTATAAAATGAGTAATAATTAGAAAAAGTAAAAGAAAAAAAAAAAAAAAAAAAAAAACAGAAAAATAAGGTAAAATAAAATAAAATAAGAAAAAAAGGAAAAAACGAAGGACATATGATACACCATACGCGACTTATCAATGCGAAATAGTGTACGATAAAAAGGTCCTGCCATATACACGGAATAATTTCTTACATATTATTTATATATAAGAAGTTCTAACAATATTATGGTGCGATGAAGGCACAAGGCGTGTGTTTATTTAATCTTGTGCGAGTGCAGTGAATACGGCACACAATAGGTTCGATTGTTAATGGATTAATGACGTGGATAGGCGGGTTGTTGAGGGGTAGTAGATGAATGTAAATTGATAATGTTGGGGGTGGGGGTGGGTGAGAGAGGAAATTCGAGATGTAAGATGTGTACATAAAGATCGTTAAAATGTATCGGCTATTTTATCGTATGCAATTGCATACGTGTAAATGCATTCCCCATTTGTTTTTTTTTTTTTTTTTATATGTTTGTTTTGTTTTGGTTTTTTTCTTGTTGTTGTAGTTTCTTTTTTCTTTTTTTTTTGTTTTTGTTTTTTTTTCTTTCTTTTCTTGCGCGTGTAAAATTGTCTCGCAAAGAGAGAGAAGATAACCGAAAACGGTCGTTTTTT
>NC_062195.1:2368320-2388320 GCF_912470025.1 Vespa velutina
CATGAACGGGAAAACGCGCTTTAACTCTTTCATTTTATCCAATATATAACTTGAATAAGTTCTTTTCCTTTTTCTTTTCTTCTTTATTTTTTTCTTTCTTCTTTTTCTTTATTTTTTTTTTTTTTGTTTCTTTTCTTTATTACTTCCACTCATTTCTTTTCCCACATTTATTTTCTTTTCTAATATACGCGTAACCTATCACATTATGACCTATTTATGTATGTATGTATATCGTACCATCATTACAGCCTAGGTATAATGAGACCCTCATATGATCCATTTTTAATTACTTTTTGAGTATTATCTGCTTGTTTGTGTGTCCTCTCTCTCTCTCTCTCTCTTTCTCTCTCTTCTGTCTGTCCGTCCGTCCGTCCGTCCGTCCGTTCGTCTGTTTCACTATCTGTCTATATATGTGGTGCGTGCATGCGTGTATATATGTGTATGTGTATGTGTATGTATATGTGTATGTGTGTGTGCATGCGCGCGTACGTGCGCGCGTTTTTTTTTTTTTAAACATCATTAAGGATTATTCCCATTATATTTACATACAAGATCAAATAACAAATATTTTAATCGAAATTAATGCAAAAATATAATATATAGATATACATAAATATATCAATATGTATGTCCATTATATTTAAACAATTTTAATTCGCGCGACACGCGAGAGCTAACAAAATACATACATATTTACGATATATTCGCAATAATGGAGAACATCGGAACGTTCGTTTTTTTTTTGTTTTGTTCGAGAAAAAAGATAGAAAACAAGAAACAAAAAAAGAAAAAATGGAGTATTATTCATCATTACGCAAAGGACAAATCCTTCGTTCTTTTATCTTCTTTCATTATTGTTCTCTCTCTATCTCTCTCTCTCTCTCTCCCTCTCTCTCTTTCTTTCTCTACTTTTTCTTTCCTTTTTTCTCTTTTCTTTTCTTTCTTTCTTTCCTTTTTTTCCCTTTTCCTTTCTTTTTATTCCGTCTTCGTTTTACGCTCACGTCCACCCATCCCTTCCTTCGCAGTACTCTTAATCAATCAATAAAATTACTTAAACTAAAGTCGCATTGTTTTTTTATTTTCTTTTTTTTGTTTTTTTATTTTTTTTTTTTTTTTTGTTAATCGTATACCAACTAAATAAACATTATTACGCTATTGTCTTTTTTCAAAGATATCACTATGTCGAAGACTGATCATGATCACTCGACGCCATATCCATATTTTTTTTAACTACTATCCTCCTTCACCATTCCCAACTCCATCCCACCGACCCCCGCCCCCTCGATCTCACCTCACCCCATCGACCCATTTTACTCTTTTGTCATGTCTTTATTTCGTACGTCGCTTTTATGTTATATATAGGCGAGAGCGACGGCAAAATACGAGAAAATATTTTCACCGAGTTAAACGGTGAGGCGTGGGCGTGGGCGTGGGATGGGTTGGAGTGGGGTGGGGGTGAGGGAGGGAGAGAGGAGGAAGGAGGGTGTGGGAGCAAGGGTGAAAGGGAAGGAGGTGTTAAATGTATAAGAGGAGAAGGATGAGGAGACTTGAGGTGGGGATAGGTAAGGGAAATGGTGGAAAAGGGTAACAGGAAAATGTTAGGTAGAGGTAGGTAGGAATGTAGGTATGTTTAGGTAGGTAGGTAGGTAGGTAGGTCGGTAGGTAGGGGAAGATTCAGCCTTTTATCTGTTACAGACAGTCAGAGAAACGGCGATTATGATTCGAAAGCCTGCGTAAACCTCTTACAGTCGTTAAATTTATGGAACGTTTCGTGTCCAATAAAATCCTCCGGTATCGTTCCATATATGTATTCCTCCCCCATGGCAAATGCCACCATTTTTCAAATGCCTTGTAAAACGTCGACGCGTTTTCGATCGTCACTTTCTCTCTCTCTCTCTCTCTTTATGTGTTACTATCCATCTATCAATCCCTCTTTCGACTATTACTTCGTCCATCTTATTCGAACGTTTCTTTTTGTTTTCTTTTATTATTGCATTTGTATCCTCCTAAAATGGCATTAGTTCGGAATACAACGACTCGTTTTCGCAGTTTGGTCACGATTAAAACGCGCGTTAAAAAAAATAAAACTTTTCGTTCGAAAAGAAAAGAAAAGAAAAGAAAAAAAAAAAAAAAAAAAAGAAACACCTTCAAAAGCGCAATACTCGCATCGTTTCTTTTCGTTTTTAATTATTCTTAATTTTTTCTTTTTTGTTTTATTTTTCTTTCTTTCTTCTTCTCTTGCTTTCGAGAAGTGAGAACGATCGAACGAGAACGATCGAAGGTGGTCGTTATAATAATAATAACAATAATAATAATAATAATAATAATAATAATAATGATAATGATAATAATGATAATAATAATAATAATAATAATAATAATAATAATAATGAGAATAATAATATTAATATTAATAATAATAATTATATTAATAGAATCTACAACGTATTTAACATACATACATATTACAATAGATATCAAATATTTTTCTTTAAAGAGTTACACGTTATTTCGTTTATTAGAAAGAACAAGATGGCTAAGTAATTTACAAGACATTGTCAAGAAATAATCGTGAAATTATTTATATACATATATATATATATATATATATATATATATATATATATATACATTTATAATTGGTAATATGTATGTATAATGTATATTTTGTATATTGACTTCAGGATCGGCAGTGAAGACCGTACTGTTTCTTCTTATTTATAAAACGAACTTGAGCGATAATTAATTCAATCTATTGTAAACTAATTAATGAGAAACAGTCATGGATGCGATGCGTAGTACAATAATAATGATAATAATAATAATAATAATAATAATAATAATAATAATAATAATAATAATAATAATAAAAATAATAATAATAATAATAATAATAATAATAATAATAAAAAACTTAAAAGAACGATAAAATACCTATGAAAATTCAAATTCGCTAACTATATACATATATACTTATCATCGGAGGGATGAGCGCAGGGAGGGAGGAGGGAGGTGGTGATGGGGGAAAGGGGTGCGCGTATTTGTGTACAAAGGAAATAAATATAAAGAACGTAAAATTTAATAGTAAGAACTTGTAAGTTAATCATCTCTACTTGTGTATCATGTAACAAGTAATATCGTTGATCATAATTGTATGTATATTCGATTCATCTAAATGAATTTTGTGCTCTCTCTCGTTGCTCTCTTTTTTCTGTGTCTTTCTTTTTTTCTTTCTCTTTTCTTTTTGTTTCTTTTTTGCTTTTTTTTTATTTTTTTTTATTTTTTTTTTTTCTGCTTTTTCACGCAGTTATATATGCACGTACATACACATATGTACATGTACATATATAAAAGCGTACGATCGAAGCAATTGCCATGATAAACATAATTAATTCATTTGTTTATACGTTTTCGATATATAATAAATAGTATACCTTCGTTTGTAAATAAATGAAAAAAAAAAAAAAAAAAAAAAAAAAAAAAAAAAAAAAATAAAGAGATCTCGATCTCTTTACGATCAGTCTTAATTATTTTCATTGTATTACTCTAAATTATAGATTTTATTCAATCCTGATATTATTTATCAATAATAGATTTTAAATCGTTCGTTAGGCTTGATTAGATATTTTCTCGATGAGATGATAGATATATATATTTTTTCTTTCTCTTTTTTTTTTCTTTTTCCTTTTTTTTTTTCTTTTTCTTTTTCTTTTCTTTTTTTTTCTCTCCTTTTCTTTTTATTTTCTCTTAATGACAGATACGCGTAGGCATGTGCTACGTACACTGACAAGATCGTAAAGAGTCAGATTATAACATATCAATTTCTATGGTGCAAACTATCACCATGGTTGTAATCGAACGGATTACTTTCTCTTTTTCTTTCTCATTTACTTTAATAAATCTCTTCGAGAGGTATTGCTTATTAGAAAAACAAAAAAAAAAAAAACAAAAAAGATAAAGAAGAAGATGAAAAAGAATAAAAAAAAAGAAAGGAAAAAAGAAAAAAGAAAAAAAAACCCGAGAGGAATGTTGAGAGGGTCGTTGTTGATGGGTTAAGGGTGTAAGGGTTAAGATAGGGATTAGGGAATCTCAGATGACGAGTCTCAAGATACCCACCATTCGTGCAAAAAATAGGCCGATCTTCGTCAAAAATCGATGAAGAAAAACTATTTTTTGTTTATCCTTGATTTGTTTACGTATACACGATTGATCGATTTTGAAAATGACGTTGTCACCTTAACTATTAGATTTGTCATTTCTTTCTTTCCTTCTTTCTTTCTCTTTTTTTCTTTCTTTCTTTCTTTCTTTCTTCTTACAGTAGCCAGCCAGTCAAAAAAAAAAAAAAAAGAAAAAAAAAGAAGAAGAAGAAAAAGAAAAAAGAAAAAAAGAGTTCTCCCGTTGCATCATCGAACGTAAATCATACTATAAAATTTTTTAATGAGTTAAACTCTCATAATCGATATCGACGATCGCTAGATTATGATGTAAACAACGATCGTCGAGATCGGAATCGAGTAAGTTTTTTTTTTTTATTATTTTTGTTTTGTTTTGTTTTGTTTTGTTTTGTTGTTCTATCACTACACTCGGAGAAGATAAAGAATCCGTATTAGCATGTTTGAACACACGCATACATACGAATAAACGCATAACACATACACATACGTACGTTGACGCATACACGCGAAACAAACACACGCACACGCATACGCACACAACATGCACACAAACACGCACGCACACACACGCACACACACACACATGTACACACATACACAGCGTGTCCAGGATGCCAGTTTCTTGGTAAAGATCGACGACTCCGGCCAGTTCGATGATATCGACGATTAAAGCACGAACGATTTTTATGATATGCAAATGCAACTACATCTAATCGTCCACGCGCATATTGTTATCACGAACACGTCTTCGTCCTTCTTAAATGATGATACTTGTAAACAATAATAATCGTATTCGGGTCCCATCCGATCCGAAATAGTTTTCCTACGCCCAAAACACCATCATCGTCACATTATTTACACACGTAAGCCACATATTTTTTTATTTAATTAAACCACCGATATTAATTTGTCGCACTTTGATCAGTACAATTTAATGATTTCTCTCTTTCTCTTTCTCTTTCTCTCTCTCTCCCTCTCTCTCTTTCTTTCTATCTTTCTCTGTGTCATTATCAAATAACGATTTACCGTAATCGGCAAAACTGTTCGATCGCGCACAACCGAGTAAACGTAAGAAAGTAACACGCGAATAGAAGCAACGTAATAATAGTAATAGTAGTAGTAGTAGTAGTAGTAGTAGTAGTAGTAGTAATAGTAGTAGTAGGTGATAGTTGTAGTAATAGTAGTAGTAATAGTAATAGTGGTAGTAGTAGTGGTAATAATAGTAGTAGCAGTAGTAGTAGTTGTTGTTGTTGTTGTTGTTGTTGTTGTAGTAATAATCATTCATTGCTTCGATATTAACGATGTTAATAATCGACGTCTTTTTAATCAAAGTTTCTCTCTCTCTCTCTCTCTCTCTCTCTCTCTCTCTCTCTCTCTCTCTCTGTTTTTTTGTTCTTTTCTTTAAGATTACTGATCAATTTCAGTTCGTCTCTTAACGAAATAATATTTATTTATTAGGCCCGTGCCTAAAGTCGCGTGCTCCTTTCGGTTACGGGTAAACTTGTTTCGTCCCTAGGTACGGCATGGTATTTACCACGTACCGAACTTGGGCCGAATATCGGTGAGCCTCAAACAAGATGGCCGTCAATGTCGGAATAGGCCGGCGTCGGTGTGAACGTTGATAATGGGTGACCATGATTGTGTGCACCGTTGTTGTTCGCACGTGCAAACGTAGCCGGCGGCGGTGGTACGGAGGGTGGTATCAGTGATTTCGTACCCGCCGTCATCACGGTAACATCCGGGGGTGGTACAGGGCGCGGTAGTGTTCTGGTACGCGTCAACGTACCCGTTCCACCAGCGCTCGCATGTTGCCCCGTATGTCCCCCCGTTGTTGGCATGGTAGGGTAATAATTGCCCGAGCCCGGATCGCCCATTGTCGGTGCCGGGCTCGAATTCGGCTCATATCCCATATAACGGCCGTTGTCCATTTCCACACTGTAGAAGCTTACGTCGTTGGGCGGCGCAGGACTTGGATTCCCGATGTAACTCGACTTCGAAACTGTAAACGTTTTGAACGATAGATATAAGATCTGACGAATGATTTTATAAGATCCAATCGGGGGGAGAAAGAAAGAGAGAGAGAGAGAGAGAGAGAGAGAGAGAGAGAGAGAGAGAAAAGGGTGGGGTAATTCTTTATTTTTTATTTTTATTTTTTTCCTAGTGTTTAGGAAGAATATTGGAATTGATGATCGCTAAAGCTTATGAATATGTGGGTGGGGGGTTTATTATGATTGGTTGATCGATATGTGCGTATAATAAAGTGAACGTTGATATATGTACGTTGGAAGCAAACAAGGGCAATCACAAATCAGATGTTTTGTTTGTTTCTGTCTTTTTGAAGATGATAAGGAGAGGGGGGGGGGGTTAGAGTATTCATTCATTCATATGATTTAAGCTCGGCCAAGCGATCTTAGGATATCTATAATAAATGACGCTCTGCCAAGGTGCGTGCCTTATGCGTTCCTCGTTCTGCCTTTCTCTATGTCCGTACCACGCATTGATATATATATATATAATATGTATATATAAACAGCATGTACGAACGAAACGCATGCAGAAGAACAAAAAAACCTCGCAAGCATATTGTCGACTCGCGCGTGCCTCCTCCTCTCCGCCATAGTGTCATTTCTCTTGTTTCTTTTTTCTTTTTTTTTGCTTTTTTATTTATTTTTTTTATCTATACCTAATATCTTTATTTCTCTATCCTTTTGTTTTTGTTGTTGTTGTTGTTGTCGTTGTCGTCGTTTCTCTTTTCATTTTTTCTTTTTCCTTCTTTTCTTTTCTTTTCTTTTCTTTTCCCCTACCTTCTGTTTCATCCCATAATCTTTCTCTACAATCATCATTTAAATCTAATATGCGCATAAGAGCATGATAATATAACGACGAATAAAATGTTTTTTAATCGTTTACGTGGATAATAACAATAATAATACGAGAAACTACATAATTTTAAGCAAGCTGCTTGAATATTTTTCATGCGAACGTATGAGATGATGAAAAACGCGTATATGCGCCTTTCGATAAAATGAAGAATATATACATATATATATACATATATATATATATATATATGTATATATATATAAATTGGAATTCAAAGAACGTGATAAATATAATTGTGCGCATACACATTAAATTAATTACTTAACAAGATCGTAGATGAAATCCATATTTAGAAGTGGTGGGTGGGGGCGATAGGGGGAGGGGGTGTTCGGGCGGCGACGGGGTGAGAGATCGGGGGTCAAAAAAATAAGGAAGGTTTATATATTAACCTGGCCAGACTCTCTCACTGACGGCATTATGGAAAATATTGAAAAAACGACCCTATTTAATAAATCGATTATCGTTCGTTATTCATACTATCTATGTATTTTCTAACGTCGAATATAAACGTAATTGTTAAAGAATTATTTAATTTGTCTGGATAAGTCTGACCAGCGGATAACGAGAAGACACCAAGAGCGGATAAACTTGAGAGGTTTTAGGCACCTATGCAGAGTGTCGAGACGAGTAGCAGTTGTAGGTGACGCACCCGAGAGTGTCCCACTGGCTGTTGTTCTTTGTGGTGGTGAATCCATACTCATTACTGGCACGTGGTTACCTCGACGACCGAGTGTCCCTTGATGATGTACCTGCATCTCTAAACTACCCTTTCCGAAATCCTGCATAGTTTGATCGATTAAATATGTACTAGCTGCAGTCTTTCGTCCTTCGTCCTGGTACGGTGTAGATGTAAAAAAAAAAAGAAGGAAAGAAAAAAAGAAAGAAAGAAAGAAAGAAAGAAAGAAAGAAAGAAAGAAAGAAACGGAAGGAAGATAGGATGGATGGAAGGAAGGAAGAAAAAAAAAAAAGAAAGGAATAAATCAGACAATTAGTATTTATAAAAGGTATAAAAAAAAAAAAAGTATTCTTACGATTAATTCCATACCCCAATATTAAATAATCATCGCTACACTGTATTCTCGTATCAAACTTCGAATTCAGTCGATACTACTTCTTGCTTCTTTTTTTTTTTATTTTTTTTTTTCTTAATTACGCGGTGTACCAGCATGACACTCTTTGTCCCTCTCTCTCTCTCTCTCTTTAGTTTATTTTTCTCTTTTTTATTATTTTCGTTTTCTTTTTTGAAAGGTTTGAATTTAAAAATTTCTGATAGCGACGACATCGTTATCATTCTGATACACCACGAAAAAAGATATATATATATATATATCTTTTTTCCTTTTCGTATCTATCAGTTGTATTCTACCCATTCTACAAAGTGTAGAAACAGCATTCTCTTTTCCCAAAAGCATATGAAGTCTTATCGTTAAATAGAGAGGGGCTGTTATTTTGCTACAGCGTCGAAACAAGAGGATCAGATTGATACTGTGCATTATGTCAAAAAGAAAGGAAGAAAAAGAAGACAGAGAGGGGACGGGGAGGGGAATGAGGGGGAGGAGGGGTTAGGCAAAAAAGAGAAAGAGAAAGAAAAAAGAAGAGACAAAAAATGTAAAGGAAAAACTGGGGAGGGAGGAAAAAAAAATAATAATAGCTAGAAAGCTAGAAAAAATATTGGATATGGAATCTGATATGTGTATTCATTCTCGTAAAAAGCGAACGCGCAAATCAGAAGAGAGGACACAATGATAAACACACTGCGGTTTCTCTCGTCGCGTGACGAGAAGAACACACTGTGGACGTATTATCTCGGCTTTTCTTTTTTTTTTTTTGTCTTTTTTTTTTTTTTTTTTTTTTTTTTTTTTTACCTTTTTTTTATCCCTTTTCTTTTTTTCTCGTTCTCCTTTCTTCTTCATCTTCTTTTTCCTTTCCCTTCTTTTCCGTGGAAGCTCACATTTTCAAGCGTATTGTTTCTACGATGCATTCATTATGTGCATTTTAAATCAACCCTTTTCCTTTTTTTTCTATTTCTCTTTCTTCTCTCTCTCTCTCTCTCTCTTTTTTCTTTTTATTTCATTTTCGTTAATTCTCCCTTTACCTCTCCCGTCTCATCGGTCCACCTCTTCGGTCCATAATTTCGTCTAGAGAGAGAGAGAGAGAGAGAGAGAAAGAGAGAGAGAGAAAGGGAGTGGAATTCATCGTTTCGTGTCGTTTATCTACGAGAGATCTTAATAATTAAACATTATCGATAATTAATCTATAAATAATGGAAATATTGCAATGCAATTATTCTTATTTGATCATCGATATTGGCCCCAAGCCATGAAAATACATGTTCACGCGCGTGTGTATTATTATGTGTACGTGCGGGGGAAAAAAAAGGAAAATACTACAAAAAAAAAAAAAAAAAAAAAAAAAAAAAAAAACCAGAAAAAAAGAAAAAGAAAAGAATAAAAAGGACAAAGATTATAAAAAAAAAAGATTTCTACTTTCCGAAATTCCATTAGTACGCGTTCGAGTCAGGAAGAAAGAAAAATGATACTCTAAGCATTGCGAGGAGGGTTTTCGCTTTAACGAGAATTTAGTTGATAGTGGTTTGTGAGGAAAGTAGGAGGGATGAATAGAGGAAGGAACGAAGAGAAGGAGGTGGAGGAGGATGAGAAGGAGGAGGGTCGAAGAAAGTGTCGAGTAAAGTTTGTAAATATCGTGCGTCGGAACGAAAATGTAAGATATTAAAGCAGCAACGCGTAAGCCAAGGATAATGGGGATTTTGTTTCGAGGTTGGGGTGATTGTTGAGGAAAACTAAAAGAGTTTGGAAAAGAAAAAGTGTTAACAGAACTCAAACCTACCCTCCGATATTACTTGTTACTAAGAACATATTGACTGATGGCACTGACCACGTAATCATTAGCGTCGAAGTTAACGTCGCTCTTCTCATCGGACACGGAACTTAATTCGCCGGTCATAGTGTCACCGTTGACGGTCGATGGGGCATACATATCAGCTGTCTGCGACTTGTTTAATCCTGTCAAAATAATTTAATAAGTGCGATTAGTTCAAACTATCTATCGCGTACTTGCGTATAATAATTAAAATTTTATATTTCATTATAGCTTAAGATTAAGATTGTGTCGTGTTTGTCTCGTACGTTCGTTCGTTCGTTCGTTCGTTCGTTCGTTTGTCAGACGTATATGAAATATTTGATATAAATACTTCGATCAAGTTATAATCTTTATATTATATATGTGTATATAATGATCTAGTGTTCTTTTGTCTTTTTTCGTTTTTTGTTTTCATTTAATTTTTTGTCTCGCTTCTTTTCCTTTTCTGTTCTTTCTTTTTTTTTTTTGGTTTTTGTTTCTTCGATCTTTCCTTCCTTCCTTTCACCTTTACTCTCTTTTCACTCGTTTCTTTTTTCGTCGGTGTATTTTATTTTTTTTTTTAATTTCTTTTTTTTTTTTTTTTGTTTTTTGTTTCTTTTTCTTTTGAAATCCTTTTCCTCCGGCTTTATTTCATTCTTAATCAACTTACGAGCTTTATTTCGCTTTCGCACAATGTACCACAACATGATGAAGAGATTAACGATAAAAAAGATGGCGGAGGTTGCTGCGAACGTATAGATATAATTCATTGGGAAGTCCCCTCTTTCCAAGAGGACGTCTGGCAGGTTTTCCACGTTATTCGGTCCTATGAAATAAATCAGAAAGAAAAAAACATATCTTATCATGATATTTACCAGAACGGTGTGCCTTCTTTTTCGACTTTAATGTAGCAAAGACTATGGGCGCGGCAATGAGTAGACAAGCGGATGCAGAAACAGTGATGATTATCACGATGATGTACGAGGAATTAATCTCGCTTGATGTCAACTCGGTGGGTGGCGCCTCGCCTGTAACCCAAGCCAATGTGCCCCGTCACCCGATTTGTTACTCATGCAAAATGATTATGTGCCTACGTGTTAGTTTTAACATTCGTCGATAAGTTTTTATTCCTTGTCTTATTTCTCTCTCTCTCTCTCTCTTTGTTGTTTTTCTTCTTTCTTTCCCCCCCTTTTTTTTTTTTTTTTTTTTATTACCATAAACAACTTAAACGATTCGAAATTTTAGTCCGACGATTTTTTTCTCTTTCTTTCTTTTCTTTTTTTTAAATATATTATTTTTTTTTGCCGAAATCAGATTATCACGAAGTGCGTTAAATTTTTTTCTCTCTCTCTCTCTCTCTTTCTGTCTTTATATCTCTCTCTCTATCTCTATCTTGATTTACATCGATCTATACATTTAACATGTTACAAAGTACGAATCGTAATTAAGCTTCAAGTTGAATAGTTTAGTAATTAACCGATTAATTTGATAATACACAAACGATCAGACATTTATTGAATGATTGATCATACCTAATACGAGTTAAACATAGTCGTAGAAGCGTATGTATACGAAAGATATATAATCCCGTTTCCAAATATGAAACATTTCGAAATGATCTATGAATCGTGAACGCGAATCGTATACGAATGAATATAGTAATAGTAGAGCACGTACATACCTAATATCTACGGTTTAATGACAAGCGTATTTCACACATTAAGCCTCTATATCTAAATCTAATTGACGCATACTGGCACGTTACATGGTTCGACACGTAAAGCAGTTTAGCTAACGATGCGTTAATAAAGAGAGCGTTAATTATATTTGTTGGCGCACTATGACAAATAATATATATATATATATATATATATATATATATATAAATTATTAAAAAAAAAAAAATTATGACAGAAACATAAAATGATTAAATGAAGAGAAAGCAGAGGTATGTATTATTGTTTGGAATAAAAGCGTCCATGTTGGAAGACTTACGTAATGTTTGGACCTTGACAAGATCGGGCAAAAAACTGCTTTCGCCCTTTTCGTTTATAGCTTTCACGCTAAAAACGTAATATGTTCCGAGTGTTAGGCCGCATATTACAGCTTTATATTCGCCCGGTAAAACATCTAAATATCTATAACGGCTCTCATAATCCAACGCTTGTCTCCATCTTATTTGATGTGACGTTGGTAGGCCACCATCGAATCCCCTTTTCCAGGTCAACGTTACGGAATCATGGGTAACATTGTAAACCTCCAAATCTGAGGGTTTGTCAGGCGGTGACGTTACATCCAAATGTATTGTATCGATCGATTGGCCCATTTTATTTTCCGCACGACACTCATATTTCCCGTAATCGTGAGATTTCACGTGGAATATCGTCAACGTTGACTCGGACGTTAATTCGGACAACTGGAAATATTGCCAATGGTAGGATAAAGATTATTATTATTATTATTATTTTCTTTTTTTTTTTTTCTTTACATACATCAAAACTAATATCTTGTCATTGTATAAATAGAAAAAAAAAAAAAAAGAAAAAAAAGAAAAGGATAAATCATTTTGTTCGAAAGACAATTTATATATTCTATCCTTATTTACAATCAAAGAGGATATAATAATCACTTACGTCGCTATGAGTTATGCTATATTTGTGTTCCGTCGCGTTAGGCAATAATGTTCTACCGTTGAAAATCCACGTGAAACGTGGCAATGGGGATCCACGTGCTTTACAATATAACGGCGCATTTATTCCTTTATTTGCCGCTGCCTTTCTCGTAAGCGGTGTATTCATCATCTCCGGTTTAACTGTTTTGTTTGTTTTGTTTTTTTTTTTTTTATTTTTTTTTATTTTTTTTTTGTTCACAAACATATAAAAGATATTTATTTTAATCGATGACAGGAAGAAGAGAAGATAAATACGTGTTACATACAATACATACATATATATATATATATATATATATATATATATATATATATATATATAGATATTTTTTGTTTCATTTTAATAAAAAGCAATTATTTATTAACTCACAATTGGTTATGAATAAAATCGGTTTAGAGGTGGCATTGCCAATTCCATTGTTAACTTTGCACCGATATTCCCCAACGTCTTCCTGATCCGGATGTTCGATATGAAGATACGACGTTTTGTTTGCAAAAGACGTTGAATATCTTCCTGGTAATTCTGTGTTTGAGCCTACTTTCTGCCAGGTCACGTATTCGTCACCTATCGGGCTACCATCGACCTCGCAAAACAATTTAGCCTCGATTCCAGGTGAATATACAGTGCCGGACATTGACGTTCGTAAAATTTTCGCCGGATCTAAGTTAAAAAAAAGAAGATAGGAGAAAAAAATTATCTTCGATGAGCACACATACACACACATACACATACACTTATAGAAATTGGAGTTAAACTGAGAGGAAGGGGGGGGGGGGGAGGGAGAGGAAAAAAAAAAAGGGATTCCTTTTAGCGGGATTGATGAATTATTATTATCGTGATTATATATGTAAAAGGAAATTTTTAGAAATAAAAGAAAAAAAAAAACGAGAGAAAGAAATTTCGCTCACATTGGACGGTCAAATTCAATGGATAAAACGTAGTTCCTTCCTCGTTGATGGCTTCGCACGTGTAAGTTCCTGCATCGTAACGTTCCAATTTTGTTATATTCAACGTTGGACCACGTGCGGTTATCCTTTTACCGCTACTACTCAATGGTAAACCATCTCTCGTCCATGTATAAGTTATCAAATTAGGATTTCCGGTTGCTGATACGGATATTACGAATGGTTCACCTTCCATACCGGTTAATTCGTAAGGATCCAGTGTTGAAAATATCGGCTTATCTAAGAGAGAGAAAAGAAAGAGAGAGAGAGAGAGAGAGAGAGAGAGAGAGAGAGAGAGAGAGAGAGAGAGAGAGAGAGAGAGAAAGAGAGAAAGAGAAAGATGAGAACACATATATAACATAATTGTTCATAATACTAAGTTTGAATTTAATTCGTAATCTCATGTGATAATCACAAAGCAGTTGTTTTAAATCTACGTAAATTTTATTTAATTAAATATCGTTTAACATGATCACCTTACGTTTAATTATCTCTGTAATACTATATTGTCTTTATTTATATACTCACATAAAACGTGTAACGTTATAGCGTCGTGTATTGATCTTTCCATCTGAGCGTTTCTAGCTTGACAGGTGTAAACCTCGCAATTCATCTCCTCGGTTAAATCCAATGACAATTCCACGTAAGATAGGTAACCACCGTGTAGACCAGGTTTGGTACCATTTTTCGTCGACGGTACCGATATTCCACCCTTCCACCATGACATTTCGGCCGCGGGATTGCTACTGCTCGATTCGCATATAATACGACCTTCCTGACCTGCATGAAAATCCTGCGGGTCTCGCGTGATCTTCACTTTTTCGGGTGGAACTAAAAATAAAATAAAAACAAAAATGAAATAATAAAAAATAAAATGAGCAACCCTAATTGTGCATTGTATGATATAGAACACGCCAGATCAATTTTCAAGCCAATTAAGAGACAATTTTTTGTGATCCATGATTTTTTTTTTTCTTTTTTTTTTTATTTAGGACAGAATTAAAAATGTATTTTCAAAATTAACGATTATTATCTCGCGACACTTCAAAGAGAATGTAAAGAATATTTTTGTAGAAAAAAAAAGAAATAAAAAAATAAAAAATTCTTCGTTCTGTACAAATGACAGCTTTTGATAGTGTTTTGAATATAGCATAGCTCCAAGGGCGCACAATTGTAAATTTATTTTGCTATTAGTACGATTAGGATTGATAACGCGAATAATTCGGAATCGTATATTTAATTACAATTATATTATATGAAATATATTATATTATCTACATACAATTGACTTTCAATATCAATGTTTTCATCAGTGGTATCTCGGTTGCCGAATTGGTTGCTTCGCATCTAACGTGTGCATTGTTATCCGATGCGTTAACGAGTATCGCTAATTCACTGGATACAGCTTGATCTCTCGTTCGAGAAGTACCAAGAATCTGAAATAATAAAACAATGAATTTATAATATAAGATATAAATGGATAAAAATTGTAAATCCTTTTAAATAAAATTGTAGAGAAATATAGATGGATAATAAAAAATTGTCTCATGGATCATGTACCTTTCTATCGTTTTTATACCACGTCAGAGTTGCCAGTGGATTACCAGCGGTAGCTGTGCATTGAAGTCTTAATACCGTGCCGGCGTCTATAGTTGTACCCTCTTCATAACCAGTGACGAAGAGGTTCGAGGGTGGATCTAGAACAAAGTGTGTGTTGCCGGCTTTAATCTTCATTCTCTTTTGCGTTCGTATCAAAAAGCGTATACCGTTAATACGCGTAGCTCTCACCGGGATACACGTTGCGCATCCTAGTAGTCCGGCGGCCCGGTATTGTGTCTCGCTAAATGACGTAGCATTCTCGTGAACATTTTCAAAAGCTATAGAAATTACTTCTTTTTTCTTTCCTTTTCTTTTTTTTTTTCTTTTTTTTTTTCGGTCAGAATATTATATTCTATATTATTAAAAAAGCTCATTTATGCGTTCTTAACGAACTAAAGAAAGCGCGCGCGTTATGTTCTTATTATAAAGTCATATCATCCTCCATCTTGAAAATTTAACATTACAGTTTATCTTAGAAATTCTTATTATACGTTGGAACGTAAACTAAATAATCTACATAAGACGATTACATGGATGACTGAAGTTTACAGGAAATAGGTTCACACGAGAATTAAGTACTATATTGATTATTTATATTCGCGATTAGACCGATCGAAGAAAAAAAAAAGAAAGAGAGAGAGAGAGAGAGAGAGAGAGAGGGGTGAAAAGATCGAGTCAAATAATCATTGAAGATAAAGATCTAAGGAGATGTTAAATAATTTCGATGTTACTTTTCATTAGGCTAGGTAATATAAAGTAAGTAAAATAATAATATTAGATAAATTATTCTAACGATTCTGTCTGCAACGGATACGCTACAATGTCGATGCAACAGAGTGCATTATCGTCCTCTCGTAGTTTCCGATGCAAATTCCTACCTTCGGTTTGGGTAAATCAATCTTCTCGGTTAGAACGGTGAGGTAGATATATATATATATATATATATATATATATATATATATATCTCTCTCTATATATATATATATATATATATATATATATATATATATATATATAGAGAGAGAGAGAGAGAGAGAGAGAGATTGGCGTTCGTATTTCCTAATTCAGAATTCTACTGTTTGAGCAAATTATTCTCGTTTGGAGACAACGCCGTCTGTTGTTGTTGTTGTTGTTGTTGTTATTATTATTGTTATTATTATTGTTGTTGTTGTTGTATTATAGTCTCACCTCTAGTTCAGATGGCACATCATCATGTCCCACGCATGTCGCAACCTTTCTCTTCATTTGACCGTACCTATTACGAAATGTCATTGGAACGACGAAGAAAGAGATGAGTGGGAGAAAGGTGGGTGGAGTGGGATATGTCAAATATTGAACGAAATATAAGCGTGTCGGATGTAATACCATCAGGAACCATTCCGAGAATATTACAAATTATACGTCATTGGAAAACGTTTAAAAAATTCATTGAAATCGAGACTCATGTCGATCCTCTCTCTCTCTCTTTCTCTCTCTCTCTCTTTCTCTGTCACTTTAACGTGGAGTTCGTTGAACTTTCCTTTCACATGAATAGCATAGATCAATGATCGGATCAAGTAAAAATAACTTTGGGGACCTGGACTAATGCGCGTTGACGAATTGATCGTTCGCGAGTTCATCGAACGAAAATTTCATTACGTTAGTTTGTACGCGTATATATATATATATATATATATATATATATATAAGTATGTATGTATTATACCTATATATTATACTCACAGATGACATTGATAGTATGTGTGCCAACCACGTTCTCAGCAAGTTTCGCATTCGACGCGTGGCAGATAACAACGATGCTTCTACTCTTGTGATTTATACTGAAAGTCACATTCGAAGTTGTGATCCAACCACCCTGAGACGCTGGTTCTGTTTTCGACGTGCTATTCTCAAAGTTCCGACCGTCTACCGACCACTTTATATCCGCCGGTGGGTTTGAGTTCTCTGTTGTGCAAGTAATCACTACTTGTTCGCCTGCCTTTGCTTCGGTCGGCCCGGTGATTATCACGCCCGCTGGTACGACTAGAAAAATTTTCACGATTAGATATATATATATATATGTTTCATCTATTGTTTCTATTTTTCTATTTTTTTTCTGTTTCTTTTTTTTTTTTTGCTTTTCTTTTTTTTTTACTTTTCTTCTTTTTCCTAGCTCAACGATAATATCTCATTTTGAAAAGTTATTTTATTAATACTATTTCGTAAATGAGAGGATTTCTCATTTATATACACACACACACACACACACACACACATATATATATATATGAAATATAATAAAAAAGAAATTTTGTAGATGACCTAAATCTATATATCTTTTACCTTTTGAATTAAATTAAATTTTATTAAAATTATAAAAATTATTTTTTATTTCAATAAATTTATAAAAATGGTTTAAATTAATGTAACGTTGATAATTAAATAAGAGTAGTGATATATATATATATATATGTACGTATTCGTTTGGATTATTATTCTTCAACGTTACATTTACGATCACAATCTTTTACGTTTACAAGACATCTTTTGTCATAATTGATACTTACAAAGTACAGTGAGGTCAACTTGGGCTTTCATGGATTCAACGCTCATGATATTGGACACCTCGCATCTGTATCGTGCCTTGTCGTCTTGTGCCATAGCCTTGAACGATAATATACTCTCCGATAGGCTACCTTCTGAACGATATTCCGTCGTGACTTGTTGGTCATTTCTAAACCAAACGATTTGGGCAGGTGGATTTCCACCCCTCGATCGACAGGTGAGCTCCACTTGTTGATCGCGTTGTACGGTTTCACCCTCTGTGTAACCCTCGATGTACGGCATGCCTGGTGGATCTGTAATTTAATTTATTTTATCAGAATTGATCAATCATATTCATCCATATACATATATAACAACAAACTAAATAAGATAATATAATTTAATTTACTCGATGTCTAATGTCGTTTTAAAATGTTATTATTATTATTATTATTATTATTATTATTATTATTATTAATTTTCAACTTATTTATTTCATAAAATAAATAAATCATTTTATTTTTATACGAAATAATAAAATCGCAATTATAGGGATTAAATGATTTTATATATAACAACAAATTTTTACACAATAATGTCTTTATAATTATATCGATGTTAGGCGAAAGACTTAGACTTCATTTATAGTATATTAAAATTTTCTTTCGAAGGAGATTTGAAATATTGAAATTATAACTATATATATATATATTATATATAGAACACGTCTCGTTTCCGCGTTATAACGAGAATACTTTTACACGGATTTAATCGAAAATGATTTTAAAAATTAATTACACTTTCACGAACTTACTAGTCTTATAATCAGGCTAGTTTTAAAATATGAAGGAAGAATATTAATAAAAAGAAAAAAAAAGAAAGTAATAAAGATCAGTCTAAGAAAGTTTTGTTAAAGGAGCAATTGATTTTTAAAACAACGTATTAGGAAACTTTTTTTGGCTATATATACATATATATATATTCGATTAAAAAAGAAAAAAAGAAGGAAAAATAAAGAAGAATAAAAGAAAAAAAAAAAAAAAAAAAAAAAAAAAAAAAAAAGGAAAAAAAGAAAAACTTCCCGGTGAGTATCGTTTGAAAAAGGACATTTGAAAACGTATTCCTTCATTGTCGTTTTCAATTCGTTCAATTTATCTTTTCGATTAACATTCATGCTTGCGATGAGCCTGAAACCTTTACTTACAGAAAACGGAGAGTTTGATGGTCGCCCGCATCGGACGATTAATGGGAATTGCTGGATGATTGGCTTCGCAGGTATAATCCATCTCATCATCGTCGGCGGTGGGGACGATCGTGATAGATCCATGGGTATCGTATTTGAGAAGTTTCTTCGTTATCAAACCGGGCTTCAGCATCTCCTTATCTAGAAGGATAATCAATATGAATGAGAAGCTACTGTGAGGCTCTTAATATTTTCTTAAGTATCTACTTACAAGGTACGTAATTAGATAGGTTAGTTAATTACTTCTATATACACGTACAGTATTTACAGTACATATATATATATATATATATATATATATATATATATATAGAGAGAGAGAGAGAGAGAGAGTTTTTTCTATGATTTTAACTTTTAACAAATTATTACTATCATTAATTACTAAGACCTAATAAAAATCATCAAAATCTTTAATAATATTCACATTCTAATGAGAAATAATTGTTATAACATTTTAACAAGTAAATAAATGAATTAATGTACAATTGTATAAGTTCTATGTATTATTTGCAAGAGATTAGAATATAATTAACATCTTGGCTATGATTTATTTATTTAATGTCAACAGGATTAAACACGTTTGACAATTTGGAAAGAATATTGTAGAGAAATATAAGATTGATCTCTGTTTATGATGGATCTCTAGAGAAGGTGGGGGAGTGGATAAGGACGGGGGGGGGTGGGTAGGGGAATTAGGAAGGAGGGGTTGGTTTCTTTGTATCGATAAGCGACAATACGTATTCATGTAATATATCTATTTACCACCAAAGGTTATGAGCTTATAGGTTTTAACCAAAGCACGTATGTACGCAGTTATGTACATATTACGAGAAACGAGCATGGAATGTTTTAAACGGCGTTAATTCTAAAATACATCGATGTTTGTTCCGTGATTGCATTGCCCTATCGATATCCGCCCGTTATCTCGTTTTAATCGAACGTGCGCGCAAGCGGAATAATCGATACTTTCGGATGATCGAGCGGTCGCCAGTACAAGGAAAATTCAATTAAGCCGATGATTCTTTCGATTTTTTTTTTGTTTCCTTTCTCTCTCTCTCTCTCTCTCTCTCTCTCTCTCTCTGTCTCTCTATTTTTTTTTAAT
>NC_062195.1:2393320-2403320 GCF_912470025.1 Vespa velutina
ATAGCTTGTACATACATATATATATATATACATATATGTATATATGTAATAAATAAATATACGAATACGATACACACGTCTTATTCTCTTGGAGCTTTCTCGCTTAATGATACCGAAAGTATGATTTTTTTTCATAAATATAGGAGACAACAGGCAAAACGTTTTCGTTAAAGAACGTACATTAACAATAACGCGTTCTTCATAGATCATATAGATAGTTGGTGTTGATAAATATATATATATATATATATATAAGATATGTATATATTATTGAGATATTAAACAAGGACATTCAAAGGAGGAGACAGATACTCGGAATAGGACGTTTCTATTTACGAGCAACGTAAGATTATATACGAAGATACTTTTCCATTAGTCTTTGTTGAGCCACGGACGCGTTTAGATCTCCTCGTACGTTCTTTCTCGTATAAATTATTACGTTTCTAATTATTTTCTAATTTTTAATTTAGTTAAATCATAGAAACGAAAAGAACACATCGTTATCGTATATATATATATATATATATATATGTATATTATATGAAATGTTCATTTTACTACATACCGAACGATTACTTTCATATATATATGTATATATACTGTTATTTTTATAGTGATTTCCGAGTTTCTATCATGCGTGAAAAGGAATGTTCGTGCTCCTGCTGTTCGTGTATATAACATACACGTGTGCCTGCCTAATCGTTTATTTTATTTCAGCATATTATCACAAGAGACAGCTTATATTTTCATCGATTTCGTTGTTATATTTAATTTTTCGACATTCCGTTTATTTATTCCGCACGTGTGTGTGTATGTGTGTGTATGTGTAATAGAGAATATGTCGTGAAAATGCTAATCGTTCTTTTTTTTTTTTTTTTTGTGTTTTTTTTTTTAAATTACACAAATAAGTTTTATACTAGGATTTAACGAAATTTTTAATCTCTTTTTAATAAATAATAATTTTGATTTAATAAATAATAAATTTGTTTGACGTACATTTGAATTATAGTTTTATGTACGTATAATGACACATAGTTTCTCATTAATTCGAACGAAATGGATACATATTGAAAGTACCATACGTATGTATGCGTATATATATGTATATATATATATATATGTATATGTTATACATAAGTACTTATGTATATACATCGATTATGTAATAACGGATTCGATATTGACATTTTCGAAAATTATATCCAGCATTATATCGTCGGATAGGAGGACGACATATTTTATCGATTTACAAATTTTCGTGGTACGTTAATCGACGTTTAATTTTGTAACATTGAAAATCTTTGGAATTCGTATAAACGGAATATCTCTGTAATATCCACATGAAGATTCGATTCTCATATAATTATCTGTCCTATTGTAAAATGGAATTAAATGTCCATTATTAATATCGATAATACATCAAATAAAATGTGTTGATTATAAAAAAAAAAAATATATATATATATATATATGTACGTATATTTGTGTATCTGCGCTTAAGAAATAAAAAGAGAGAAAGAGAGAAAGAGAGAGAGAGAGAGAGAGAGAGAGAGAAAATTATAATGTTTCTGAAAATGATTTTTACTCGTGTATATATGTATTAGAGAAAATGAGACAACGTTTTGTACATGAACAAAAGCAAGCATATTTCTCTCATATATAGAGAAAAATATTTTTTATTCGTGTACAATTTTAATTACTCGATATATATATCTCCCTTTCTCTCTCTCTCTCTCTCTCTCTCTCTCTCTCTCTCTCTCTCTCTCTCTCTGTCTCTTTCTGTCTCTATCTCTCGGTCTCAACTTGTGTATCATTACGAGTTACCACTTTTTCCAATGCTCTTTCGAATTCGTCACATTTATTAGCGCTGATTAATATTTTCCAATTTCCGGGTAAAACAGTAAAGCTCGTTTCTATATATACATACAATACATGTATATATACATTATACATAAGTGTATGTAAATTTATATATATATATATATATATATATATATATATAAAATCCAACACATGTGCGACGACAACAGGATGTTACAAAAAAAAAGAAAAGAAACATCCAATAATAGTAATGATAATAATAATAATAACAATGATAGTAATAATAATAATAATAATACTAATAATAATAATAATAATAATAATAATAATAATAATAATAATAATAATAATAATAATAATAATAATAATAATCATGATAATAATGACGATGATAATAGAAAGAAAGAAAAAGAAATAAAGTGCTGAATCGAAAGATGAAAATTCGCGAAGATATATTTGATTATTAAACTAATCGAATTAATGACTCGTCTGCCACACGCACGATAGAATATTATTCTATATATCTATAACAAAGACAAATATCGAATGGCGATGATACATCGAAACAAAACGAAACGAAACGAAATGAAATAAAACCAAAAAAAGAAAAAAAGGAACAATGGAAGTATGGCCGTTCGTATGCCAATCGTGTAAGTACGTCAGGTACGTTAATTAACTTAATAATTAACGTAACACCGAGTAACGATATTTAACGTTGTATTTAATTAACGGTTCTCTCGTTGGAACCAAAGCGAAAATATATATATATATATATATATATATGTATATATATATATATATACATATTTTTCGCGTTGACGATAAAAAGAAAGAGAGAGAGAGAGAAAGAAAGAAAGATATAGAGACGATAGAGACGATAGAGACGATAGAGAGATAGAGAGAGAGAAAGAGAGAGTACATATGGGCCTGGACATATTTGATTATTCTTTGTAATAATAATAATAATAATAATAATAATAATAATAATAATAACAATAAAAATAATTCTAATAATAATAATAATAATAATAATAATAATAATAATAATAATAATAATAATAATAATAATAATAATAATAATAATAATAATAATAATAATAATAATAATAATAATGATAATAATATATATCGGAGATAAAGTTTTAGCACGCACAATAGTTTCGGTATGCATATCACGTAGAGAAACATACATATGTAAGTACTTACATAAGTCGTATTGAAGGGAGAGAAAACTATTGGTGAATGTAGAAGACGTAAGTAAGTAAGTAAGTAAGTAAGTAAGTAAGTAAGTAAGCACATAAGTAAGTAAATAAGTACTTGTTATGTTGGCACGGAATGCATTTGGACCGACGATGCATTTTTTTCGTCCCTTTGATAACAACGAATGTCGTCATTGGCTTATTCTTTCATTTTCTTTTGTTCTTTTTTTATTTTTTTTTTTTTTTTTTCTTTAACTTCGACAAGAACTGACCAAAAAACTCTTGGCGATATCCAGAAAAGATAGAAAGACAGAGATCGAGAGAGAGAGATCGAGAGAGAGAAAGAGAGAGAGAGAGAGAGAGAGAAAGGGAAGAAGACTTTTGGCTTGTACTACGTCGGTAGGTCGACATGGATATTGCGAGCGAGTGACGTTGCATTTTGCGACGACGACAACGACGACGACTACGACACAACGACGACGACTACGACAACGACGACGACGACGACGACGACGACGACGACGACGACGACGACGACGTTGTCCAAGAGATTGTGAATCGTCGAGAAAAGAAACTCGTTATTTTGCAATTCCTCTTGAATTTCAACGATATATATATATATATATATATATATATATATATATATATATATATAATTTTACCATAAATTATCCTAAACGTGACAAAGATTGACGATTATTTTTTCATTCGATATCGAAAGGATTTTTCTTAAAACTATCGAGAAAAGACATTAAAGATAATTTACATATCGCAGGTATAAGATTTAAAAGAGATTTTTCGTAATAATAATTACTACCTAGGAAGAGATAGAGATAGAGATAGAGAGAGATAGATAGAGAGAGAGAGAGAGAGAGAGGGAGGGAGAGAGAAGGGAGATTTAGAAGAAGGAGATCGTCGTTGATGTGAAACAAAAAAAGAAAGGAAAAAAAGGAAAGAATTATCGCAACGATAAGACGAAGGTAAAATGGCAACAAGGTCAGCAATGTTATAACGCCATTTTCTCTCTACGATTCGACGTTGTAACGAGGCGTTAAAATCTCATTCGAAACACTTTGCGTTTCTCTCTTTCTTTCTTCCGACACGTTCACGTAAACACATATAAACACACATAAACACACATATAGCTATATATATATATATATATATATATATATATATGTATATATGTTACACCTCATCCCCTATGTTACGTGAGAGGATTTTAGAGAAAGAGAGAAGAGAGTTTTGCTCTTCGGGGAGAATAGTAATAGTAGTAGTAGTAGTAGTAGTAGTAGTAGTAGTAATAGTATTAGTAGTAATAGTGGTAGTAGTAGTAGTAATTTCGTCGAGGCAAGTATTTCTCGTCGTTGCGGCTCGTTGCACGTTGCTACCAATGCACAGAAAGAGAGAGAGAGAGAGAGAAAGATAGATAGATAGATAGATAGATAGATAGATAGATAGATAGATAGATAGACAGAGAGAGAGAGAGAGAGAGAGAGAGAGAAAGAGAGAGAGAGAGAGAGAGAGAGAGAAAGCTTTTATTGCTCCAAGTTTAGTCATGACTGTATTGCAATCCACATGCATCTTTCCGTCTCACTCTCTCACTCTCTCTCTCCCTCTCTTTCTTTCTCTCAGCTTCTATCTATCTCTTTCTCTATTTCACTTTCTGGTCCGATTAAAGTCAATTGTCGTGGTTAAGGAGAAAGACAGACAGAGAGAGAGAGAGAGAGAGAGAGAGAGAGAGAGAGAGAGAGAGAGAGAGTTCAGTACGAAACTCCGTAGCTATCTTCGAATTTAACACCAACGTTGTTACCGTACACCATAGAATACGTCACCTCTATGGTGATCACTCTTACTAATATACATACACACGTATTTACTCACATATACGTATTCACGTAGCTTTTGGTTAATGCACGTATATATACGTGTATACACTTTAAAGATTTTGTTTCGATTGTTTGTATTATTTTCACATAGAGGAAAAACTTTTTTGATGGACGGACGATCACGTTTAATCTATTTTGTCATTTAACAAAGTTTATCGACTATGAGGTATAAACAAACTTAGTCGACATTGTAATTGAACATTGTGATCGATCGATCGATCGAACGATCGATTGACCGCGACAGATTTTTAAATGAAAATGTGCAAAATTTTTCGTTCATTCGTTCGTTCGTTCGTCTTCTATTCTTTCTCGTTCAGAGAAATTTTTAATTATTTTGGAAATTTGTTTTTGTTTTCTTTTTTTTCTTTCTTTTTTTTTTCTTGTTTTCTCTTCCTCTTTTTCTTTTTTTACCTTTTCACTTTTATTCTTATTTTTATTTTTATTTTCAACACACACGCATACATTGCATACTAACGTCCTCATATCGTAATGGTATTCATATCCAAGTTTCATTCGTTTGTTTGTTAAATATTTTATTCATTTATTTACTTCTACGATATATATACATATATATATATATATATGAAATAAATAAAAATCGATGCGATCGAAAAAGCTCAAAAACGGAACTCCTGAATTTTCGAAACGAACGGATACAGATATTTCTCTGCAAATAAACGATTAAATTTTTCTATCGTTTATCGATCTGTCGTTTATTATTTTAAAATCGAAGAAAACGTAACGAAGTATAAAAAAAAAAAAAAAGAAAAGAAAAAAAAAGAAAAAAAGAGAAATACGCGAAGGGCCAATTTTAAACGATCGGTAACGTACGTAAGACCGATCATATTTATAAGCATAAGCTGACAGGAGGAGGCGAGGATGGGATCCAAGGACATTATCCAATTTTGTTTTTTCTTCTCTTTTTTTTTTTTTTTTTTTTTTTTTTTTTTTAACTTCTTCTTCCTCACTTCTTTAACATTATATTAGAACGACCGACCGATGGAAAATCCTTAAGGGATTTCACAAATGTAAAGAGAGAGAAAAAGAGACAGAGAGAGAGACAGAGAGAGAGAGAGAGAGAGAGAGAGAGAGAGAGAGAGATAGACTATACTAGCACGACCAGAAAGATACTTCGTCACAGGGCCGAAAGCTGTTCTACGGTCGGGGCCCCATTACCGTCTGGAAATAAATTTTCCATCCCTTCGATATTCCCTCGGGTGCATTCGCGTGCGCGTTCGTCTTCGATTCTTCTTCTTCCAATCCTCCATCCACATTCTACCCATTTCCACCCTCTCTCTCTCTCTCTCTCTTTCTCTTTCTTTCTATTCATTTATCTCCGTTCTCTTACCGCAACATCGGTAACTTGTGCCAACAACCTGAAAATCTTACGGATGTGACAGATCGTTTTGAGAAGGAAATGAAAAAACAGAGAGAGAGAAAGAGAGAAAGAGAGAGAGAGAGAGAGAGAGGGAGGAAGAGAGAGAGAAAAGGAAAAAAATTTGAGGAACAGAGAGGTTGGAGGGATGGATAAGGATGGGGGATACATTGGTCGATGAGTGGTTGGGTAAGTAAGTGAATGGATTGGTCTCGAGTGAGGGGTTAAAAAAAGGAACAATGGAAAAGTGCAAGACCAAGGTGACAATTTTCCAAGTATAATACGATTTTTTCCAAGGACATTATCTATTTTCTCTTTCACTTTCCATCCTTTTTTTTTTTATTTTCATTTTCTCCAGTTATTACACGCAACAATCGATATGATAACTATCACCATTTTGCATTATCATTTATCGTAGGAACGCATCGACGTTCTCTATTTTAGACGATTAGGACGTATATTTTTTTTTTTTTTTTTTTTTTATAATGAAGAATCGTTCGTATCTTTAATCGAAAATTTTCTTTTTTCTTTTCTCTACTTCTTCTCCTTCTTTTTTTTTTTTTTTTTTTTTTTTTTTATCGATAAGATCTTTAAAGATGTATACCGAATGCTTTTCTAAACGCTTAGAAGATCGGAGAAGATCAAGTATAATATGTCTGTCTCTCTCTCTCTCTCTCTCTCTCTTTCTTTCTCTCTTTCTTTTGGTAAACCAAAATGAGATAAAATGTTTCTTTCCAAGTATTTAGTGGAATATTTTTATACCGTTAGTTTGTCGAAGCACGTTTCGCCGTCTCGTTTGAATTGAATTTGCTCGATTATACTTACAACCATTCCCATGGGGAATGAAATTTATCGTAGTTGTAAGTCTTGGACCCATCCCGCGCGTCTCCCCCCACCCCGCCCTACCCCCCCCCCACCCGATCCCATCTTCTTTTTCTTTTTTTCTCTCTCCTTTCCTTTCTTACTTATCTCTTCTTTCGTCCTTTCTTTGTAATTCGTATCGTCCTACTCTCCTTTCACTTACTTTTTATATACATTTGTAGGAGGTACTACAGTCTATTTCATCTTTTCCTTTTCTTTTTTTTTTTTTCCTTTTCTTATTTTTTTTTTTTTTTTTTTTTTTTTTTTTTTCCACTTCTACGAGAGATAAAACAATTTAGTCTTCGCGCGTAAAGAAAATGAATAATAGTCCGGACGATAATGAGTTTACTTTATTTTGGTGTGAGTCTTTCGTAAATGGGGATTACGTGTCTGACTCACCGTTGACATTTTCCCCTTGAATATTGCGCATCTTCCTTGAATAGGTGTTTATAGTTGAAAAGAATGAAAAAAAAAACAATGAAAAAAGGATGATAATGAGAAAAGGAAAATAAAATTGTTAAGATGTATTTCCCCCCCTTTTTTTTTTTTCTCTTCTATTTATTTATTTCTGCACTTATCTTAAGATACTAAGTGGCGCATGTAATACCTTTCAATGGATTAATATGAATTATATATATATATATATATATATATATATATATATATATATATATATATATATATATATATATATGTTAGTTGAAAAAGATATTTTTTTTCATTTCTTTTTCTTTTTTTTCTTTTTCTAAATTTATCCTTGCACTTATTTTAAGAAACAGCGACATGGGTATACGTTTTAAATGATTCATATAAACGATTGTATATTTTTTATTTTATTTTATATTTATATTTTTTTTTTTCAATTTTTGCATGCACCATTTTTTCTTTTTTTTTTTTTTTTTTTTTTTTTTTTTGAAGAACCTATAAAAATAGGTATTATAGATTTGAATAGATTAATATTAACAATAACATATGAGCCGATTGTATTACTATGGCTTTTAATATTAATTTTATTATATTCGTGTTCTTCCTTTTTTTTTTTTGATTATTTTTGGTTATTTTTTAAATCCAAAAGGCATTTTCCCCTCTCCTCTTCCTCTCTCTCTCTCTCTCTCTCCTCTGTTGCTTTTACATTCCAAATAAATTTCTGCTATAACTCCCATTAGTAATTTATATTAACAGAAATGTAGAATTTTAAATACCTATATCGAAATGATAAAAAATACTATATTACTCTCGTACGATAAATGGTGATAAAGCTTAATTGCAAAAAATTTATTAAACGCTAACGTGAAAGCTTTTATAAATTAGTTTTTCCACGTGACTTTGGGAATTGGATAAAATGGCGGGGCGGCAAAAGTTTTATATCCCGGGATTATGATATCGAAATTTGCAAGAGAGTTTTCGAACGAGATTGACCGTGCGCGAATAATAATGCGATTAGATGCTGATAAAAAAAAAAAAAAAAAAAAAAAAAAAAAAAAAAAAAAACTGCATTCATTTTCTCTCTCTCTTTTCTCTCTTTCCTTCTATCGTCATTTTTGCCGGTCATAAATAAAAAAAAAAGAAGAAAAAAGAAAAAGAAAAAAAAAGAAAAGGGGAAAAAGATAAAAAGAAAAAAATAGAAATACCGCATAACGAGTTGAGAGGTATTATCCTCGTGGTCGAATTTGTAAGCAGTGATATTTCAGCACGATAATGTTTCGCGATCATGCAATGGGAAACTGAAGAACTATGTACGTCAAAGGAAGTGGTGTAATAATAGAGGCTTGTTACGTGAGAATTTCTTACGAACGAATTTTTCACGGTTTTTTCTTTATCTATTTTATTAGGAATGCGAATGTTTCCGATTAAAAAATGCAAACTATTACATTCTCCATGTTACGCTATAGTAATTCACTCGGACGGAGAGAAATTATGTAACAACGATAAAGATGACGACGACAACGACGACGACGATGACGACGACGACGATAACGCGTCTCTTCGTATATGATTTTAAAAACTTCCCCTTTTTTTTCTATATATATATATATATATATATATATATATATATATATATATATATTTAATAATACGTACTCTAATTAGATTATTCGTATTTTTCCTTTTTTTTTTTTTTTTCTTAAATCCAAATAACGTATTAACTTGAAACGCACGTTTACAGATCGATTATCAAATTCGCCCCTTTCTTCCGCCCTACCCTGCCCTTCCCTGCCCTGCCCTGCCCTTTCCTGCCCTGCCCAAGTCCCGCTTTTCCCCGGATCCTCGTCACCACCACTTATTATATATACCATCAGGCAAGGCTCGTGTTTTCACTTATTTTTTGTCTTCCCCTTTTTTTCTTTTCTTTCACGTACTTTTTGTTTTTGTTTTTTTCTTTTTTTTTTTTCTTCCTTCCATCCTTCCTTCCTTCATTTCTACCGGTTACGTCGAAGGAAAGTCCACTTAAAAAGGTTTAAGCTCAGCGAACTCAGGCTGGTGGTGGTACTCATTCCGGTGGTTTATCCACGGACGCAAAATTGAATAGAATTTATGCGCAACGGAAGATAAATGTTTGCATTAGAAATTATTCGCAAGTATATCTATACTACCATCGGGTTAAAGTCGAAGAAGAAGTAGCAGCGGCAACGTTAAGAAGTAAGTACCTACGTTCTCTTTATATTTCTACCCTTCTCTCTCTCTCTCTCTCTCTCTCTATGCCGATCATCGATCTTTTAAACGACATCACGTAAGAGAACGCAGAGAGAGAGAGAGAGAGAGAGAGAGAGAGAGAGAGAATGAAACGATAAAAAGTACTCGACTTTTTAAGTGCTACCTTTCAGAAAGCTTAGACGAAAGTAAAGAAAAAAGTA
>NC_062195.1:2405820-2408320 GCF_912470025.1 Vespa velutina
CCAGTACGCCACTTGCATTTGCGCGCGCGCGCGTGAACATGTCTCTGTTTTTCGTACACCAACGCTCATGTTGTGTAGGGTAAAAAAAAAAAAAAAGGTACAAAAAACAACTCTCTCCCCTCCAATAAAAAGAGAATGAAAAAAGATGGTTAAATATATCATCGTCGTGAATCGGGTGATAGTAGGTATAGTGGAGGGGGGGCAATAGGTGGAACGGGGGGAGCGAGAGAGGAGAAAGCCGAGGAAGGAGGTGTTAAAGGGGAACAGGGGAGGGATGGTGTATCGTGAAAAACGTTGGCGGAAGGATTTACTCGATTGCGAATTTTCAAATTGTTCCCCTGTGTGCGACCGGTAAATTCTCGCGAATAGTATAGCGAATAGTAGTAGGAAGTATGTATGTATGTATGAAGGTATGTATGTATGTATGTATATATGCATATAAGTATGTATGTATGTATGTATGTATGTATGTATGTATGTACCGACCAAGCTCTCGAAAAACTGCGATACCTGTCTCTGGCCGCCATTGCGTTGGTAATTTTTTTCCTTTCTTTTTTTTTTGGTTGTGTTTTTGGTCTTTTTTCGACTTTTTTTTTGTTTTTGTTTTCTTTTTTTTGTTTTTTATTCTTTTTTTATTCTTTTTTTTTTTTTTTTTTTTTTTTTTTTTTTTTTTTTTTTTTTTTTTTTTTTTTTTTGAAAGAAAAATAACCATCGTTCACGAATATTCTTCTCAAATAGATCGTTCGTCTTTATACCGTATCGTCGTTTCGAGTATATAAGTAACCAGATAAGAGGTGATTATTTACCTGTAATGAAGGTAAATAGAAATCGTTGGTTGTTTATTAGGGTATAAGGAAAATGTACATTTTGAAGATTGTTAATGCTATGTTGAAACAACGAATATCAATCTATTTTAAAGGATTTCGTGAGAAATGATAAGGGAAGGGAAAGAAAGAGAAGGGAAGGGAAGGGAAGGGAGGAAGGGATCATAATGACAGAAAACAATATTACTTTTTCTCCGTTATCTAACCGTTCATTCTTCCTTCGTTTTTTTTTTTCGTCTTTTCTATTTTTTTTCTTTATAAATATATATAAATATATTTTATCCATTTTCTTTTTCTACTTGGAAAATGTTCTGTTGAATATAACCAACGAAATATTCGTTCTAACCAATGAGAAGGCAATTTTCGTAGGAAATCGAATATACGTACGTACATACGTATCTATATATGTAAGTACATATATATGTATATATGAATGTATGTACGTGGAAAACTATATATATACTATATATGGTAACTTGTAAGTCTGTATGTAATATATCAATCCCTATATCTATGCCTATATATATATACATACATACACATATATATATATATGTATACATACATATACGCACACATACGCATATATATATATATATACATATAGAAAGGGCTAAGGATTCGTGGCGCGTAAAATTATTTCACGAGGTTCGCCCTTTACCGAGGTGCCGGCGCATCAATTCGAAGGCTCGATTAAGGCGAACCTCGTAATCCTACCTAGTAACGATCATTAGCCTATAAATCCTGACGAATCCAGTTAACGGAGGGCGTTCGTCGTACATACGGACGAGGATAAATTCCAATTTCGGATGGAGGCCCTCGAAAGAGAAATCTCTTCCTGGAGTCTCCTGTTTCCACTCTTATTCTCCCCTTCTCTCTCTCTCTCTCTCTCTCTCCCACCTCTCTTTCTCTATCTCTCTTTCTCTCTCTCCCTTTCTATCTATCTATCTATCTCTTTTTCTCTCTCTCTCTCTCGCTCGTGTTATTCGAGTTCTCCTTTCTCTCTGCATAATTACAGCGATCTTTCGGTCTTCGCACCTTAGCAAACGTAAAGGAGATATAAGGAACGAGAAGAGAAAAGACGGATGTGCTTCTCAGAGTTTAAGAACGAAGAAGGGAGACTTCGAGGGTGAAAAGGGGGTGTAAACTCTGTCCTAACACGCCAACGGCAACCCCTCTCATCTTCTCCTCCATCTCTTTCTACTTTATCTCCATCTACTCCTCCTTCTATTCCTTCTTCTTTCTCTTCTTCATTCTCTTCTATAAGCGGATATTAGCGAGACCGCCTTTTGCTTCCTCGTGCCGTGAAACTCTGCTTGGCGTTGGCCAAGAAATTTTATCGTTTCAAGAGAAGAAGAGAATGATTTAAGAAAAAGGTTAGATGGTATATATATATATATATATATATATATATATATATATTACTGTATATAGGTATGTACGTGTATTGGTGTATAATATAAATGATGTATTTTTCACTGGATATATTATATCCAATAGGATACTTAAAATATATTTTATAAGTGAATCAATTCGATCGTTTTCTTGTTTTTCTTTGAATGGAAAAATAAAATAATAATAATAATAATAATAATAATAATAATAATAATAATAATAATAATAATAATAATAATAATAATGATAATAAAAAGAGAAAGAAGTAAAAAGAAGTACGA
>NC_062195.1:2415820-2423320 GCF_912470025.1 Vespa velutina
ACTCCTCGAAGGAACTTGTCTTTTTCACGATGGAGTTTATACGAGACGTCGTTACATATATATATATATATATATATATATATATATATATATATATATATATATATACCTAGTTTTCCCCCGTCTTTAGGGGATCGTCGATCACCGGGAGACTAGATCGGTGCGACGTTGAACGCCACCGAAATGTCTACCTTACATTTTCCAGAACAGTGGACCGGAAGGCAGGCAGCATCCTTCTGCCAATATGGCGACGGTTACATCGAACGAACAGATGAACGGATTGCATTCACATTGTACTCAGGAACCCACCCACTTGCTCCTCCCCCTACCCCTATTCCTCCCCCTTATCTCACCATACAACCACTATCACAGCTATCATCGGTACAATCTTAAACGAATGATTAGTAAAAAAAAAAAAAATAATAAGAATGACGGAGAGAGAGAGAGAGAGAGAGAGAGAAATAGACGGAGAGAGAATACGAGGATTACGATCTAAAGAAAAAAAAAAAAAAAAGAAAAAGAAAAGAAAAGGAGAAAGAAAAGGAAACTATGAAACAGCATGTACGTAGGGTAGAGAGTAACGTACAACCCTTTCCTTTCCCTCTACCTCGTATATTTTAATGGCATACACATGTATTCTTTTGTTTTTATTTTTTCGTTTTTGTTTTTTTTATGTTTCTTTGATTTTTTCTTTCTTTTCTTTTCTTTCTTTTTTTTTTTTTTTTTTTTTTTTTTATTAGCTTTCACGATAATTACACTACGAATTTACTCTTGGGGTGTGTAACAGTGAACTCCCATCCCATGGTTACGGTATGCATCCTTTTATAATCAGTTTTACATTATTACTGATTACAATATTCATTATATGATGTGTGTGTGTGTGTGTGTGCGTGTGTGTATATATGTATGTGCGCGTCCTTATGGGAATATGCCTTTATATTCTAATCACATTTATTAACTTAATTATCAATCAGATTAACATCCCCGATCCACTTTTTTTTAATAATATATATGAAAATTATAAATGAAAGTCCAAAAAGGAAGAATGGAAATATAGAAAATGTAAAGTTTCGTATTAATTAATTAGATGCAATTTTTATTTATTAGATTGGTTATATAACTTTTATTTTTCTTTTTGTTGGTTTTATATTCGTTCATAAAAAAAAAAAAAAAAAAAAAAAAAAAAATTGTGATTGATTGATAAGAAGTCGTTATAAAAATAAATATTTGATTAACGATATAAATTACAATGGATTCAAGGATCGAGCCAATGAATAAATAAATAAATAAATAAATAAACACATAAACAAATAAATAAATAGATAAATAAATATATTATTTAATGGTATAAATAATTATGATGGTTCGACGGTGATCGATTATTTGAGTGAATCGTAACGATCCTTCATATCAATCCTTTTCACTTTGATTTTCCCGATAACAAAGTGAAATCAGCCCGGTGATGACCAGGCGATCCGCTTATCGGAATCATTTAATCATGCCGCATAATGAATCAGCGATGCGTATAATGTCATGGAATGATCCATCCATCATGCGTCTCACCGCGAAAACGGTGACATGGTCTAGCATATGCTTGTATGTTATATCAATGTACGCATACACACATACGCATACTCACATATGTACATACGTACGTACGTATGTATGTATGTATGTATGTGGATAGTTACCTATCTTCCTATATATGTACATACGTACATACGACTCGGTATTTCAATGAAGGAATTTCAACGATAACGGAGATTCTCGAAATTTGTAAAAATCGAAGCGAACGACGACATGGCCAGTAGCGTAGCTACAACCGCGTTCTAGATTCGTAGCCTGGTATATAATCACAGGCGAATAATACATCAGAGAGAGAGAGAGAAAGAAAGAGAGAGAGAGAGAGAGAGAGAGAGAGAGAGAGAGAGAGAGACAGGAATTAAAAATTATAATCCAACGAAAAAATCGTATCGTTCGAGAATACGTTCGTACTATTTTTCGATCTTTAACGTTTAAACATTTAATCATTATATCGCGAAATAATAATAAAGAAGGGAAAACAATTAATAAGAATTATCTTCTTAGTTCGATTAGATCACATGAATAAGATATTAATGTTTATTATAATAGAATTAATATTATGATATTGTCGTTGGGCCAATTCAATTATATATTATTTGAAAAAATAATTGAGATATTTTTAATGGGGGGCCAAAGGATGGAGGAGGAGAATGATAAATCATTCGTACGGTCAATAATCTTATTTCATATTTGATCTAAACATTTAATCATCACGTATGAATGTATATTATATCTACATATATATATATATATATATATATATATATATATATATATAGAGAGAGAGAGAGAGAGAGAGAGAGAGAAAGAGCTAAATGAAGCATAGAATTAATTACAATCATTATGTTTCGCCTGAGATGGAGATAGAGATAGAGATAGAGATAGAGATAAAGATAGAAATAGAGAGAAAGAGAGAGAGAGAAAGAGAGAGAGAGAGAGTAAGATAGTAAAGAAGGAAGAGAGTAACAATTAAAATAGTTAATTTCTGCGATATCTCATTAAAACGTAAGAAATATATATTAGCATTTATATTCTAATAGAATTATAATATTTATTCCCATGTATATATATATATATATATATATATATATATATATATATATATATATATTTGTAGATATTACACGTGAATTACTTTAATATCTCTCACCGTCTATAATCGATTACTTGGAAAATTGATAATAACAATTCTTTATCCCCGGCTTTCCATCGTTTATGCGTTTATTGATTGAGAAATTATAATAAAAAAAAAAAAAAAAAAAAAAAAAAAAAAAAAAAAAAAAAGAAAGAAAAAAGAAAAAAAAAGAAGAAAACGAGAAAGAGAAAAAAATCATTCGAACGATCATAAATCCTTTCAGAAAATTTATTACACCTCTGAGAATTATTATACCATATAAAAGAATAAAACCTATTAGAATTATTATTATTATTATTATTATTATTATTATTATTATTGTTATTATTATTGTTATTATTATTATTATGCTTGTGATACGTGAAGATCGATCGAAAGGGAATTACGATATCGTTAAAAATAAAATCTATTCGTAATTCTTTCCGGTCTTTTCGATTGCTTTCTATCAGGAGTGAGAGTGAAAACAGGAGGATGAGAAGGAGGAAGGAAGAGCGGGAGGGAGGGAGAGAGGGAGGGAGGATAGAAAAGAGAATGGCAAGGTAATGGAGAGGAGAGGTGAGGTCATGCGGCGGCGGAGATTCGCATAGGACAAGTTGGTTTTTCGATGCACCGACGACCTGTTAGATGCACCGCAACGATGCACGCGTGCGTATACGCGATAGGGCGTATCATTGAGCTGAAAGAATAGCTGACTGTAGAAGAGAGAGAGAGAGGGAGAGAGAGAGAGAGAGAGAGAGAGAGAGAGAGAGAGAGAGAGAGAGAGAGAAAGAGAAGGAGAGAGAGAAAGAGAGAATTATACAGTACGCTACGTGCCCAGTGCTCGTGGTGTGGAAAATTGATGTCGATGGCGGGCAACGTTTGCGACGACGAGCCAACGATAGCGACTTTGTTGGCAGATTCATTGCGCTTCGTTCACGGTAATTGTTTCAACCTGCTTTTCTAAAACGAGATACAGATAGATAGATAGATAGATAGATAGATAGATAGAGAGAGAGAGAGAGAGAGAGAGAGAGAGAGGGAAAATGAGATAGAGAAAACTTTTCGAATTTCTTCGAAGTTCATCTTCACTAATGTTTTTTCTTTCATATCTAATCTTAAACATTATCATTAATTTATCTGTCTCTCTCTCTCTCTCTCTCTCTCTCTCTCTCTCTCTATTTTGTTCTCTCTGATATTATAGTACGATATTATTATAATATATGAAAGAAAAGAGGAATAAAAAAAGAGGAAAAGAAAATAAATGAAAAGAGGAATGATTGAAATGCTCACCAATATAGAGACTCGGAAAGTTCTATTATATTTGAAGAGTGATAATAGTAGTAGTAGTAGTAGTAGCAGCAATGTAGTAATAATAATAGTAAGAGTAATAGTAATAGTAGTAGTAGTAGTAGTAGCAACAGCAGCAGTGTAGTAGTAACAGCAATGTAGTAATAATAATAGTAGTAGTAGTAGTAGTAGTAGTAGTAGTAGTAATACTAGTAGTAGTAATAGTAGTTTATTTCCCCATGGAACGCGTTTTTTATAATACCTATTTCTAATTCTTCTTCTTCGTTTTTTTTTCTGTTTATCTTTTCTTTTTTTTTTTTGTCTGTTCTTCTTTTTTCTCTTTTCGTTTTTTTTCTTTTTTCTCCCCTTGTTTTTTTCTTTTTTTTTTTTTTTCTTTTGCTTTTCTCCTTTCTTCTATATTACTATTATTATAACGTTCATACGTATTATTATGTGACGTTGTTATAGCGTTTTACTTTTCGATATCGTACGATACACAGATGAAAGTAAAAAATGCATTCAATTAGTACGTGCAATAATTATTCGATATGAAATTAACGTCGTAATATATGTGTTATATGTATATATATATATAAAATTTTTTTTTCTTTCAGTTTTTTTTCTTTATAAAAAATATATGCGTTAATACTTATTAACCCGTAGTAACGATATAAAATTTTTTTTCGTTATAACATACGATCGCTTATAATTAATATAAGCGATTATTAAAAAAAAAAAAAAAAAAGAAAAAAAAATAACCCGATTTGTATAGAACGAAAGTTGAAAATTGAAAATCATTTTTTAATCTCATTTGATTTCCTTCGAAAAATGTTGAAATACGAATCGAAAGAAGAAGGGTACGGAATAATAGTAATAGTAGTAGTAGTAGTAGTAATAATAATAATAATAATAATAATAATAATAATAATAATAGTAGTAGTAGTAGTAGTAGTAGTAGTAGTAGTCTGTCGGTTATTTGAAAATTCGTTCGTTCGAACGAACACTTAAACGTCTGTTTAATTAATACGAACATAATGAAGATTTGATGATTAATTCTTTATCGCTTTGCTCTGATTCGGTAGGAATACAAAAAAAAAAAATAAATAAATAAATAAATAAAAAAATAAAAAAGAGAAATAAAGAAAAAAAGAAAAAAGAGAATACCATTCGCACGGTAAGAAGTCGATGAAATGGAAAAGAACGCGAATATCTTTCGATTATTATAAATATATGCTTTCGCGTTGTTGGACATAGAGAGAGAGAGAGAGAGAGAGAGAGAGAGAGAGAGAGAGAGAGAGAGAGAGAAAGAGAGAGAGAGAGAGAGAGAAAGAGAGAGAGAGAGAGAGAGAGAGCACTTTGTTTTACGTAAGTACCACGTACACACATACGTACATATACGTACGTACATACGTACGTAATACATACATACATATCTACGTACACCGATGTTTACGATTAAGTGCAATTAACGTCAAATTAATTATGATTCTTTCGTATTCGGCCCGGTCAGAGGCTACGTCTATTTCGATTATTCGCGATAATCGATTTATTCGCATATCGCACTCGAGAAAGGAGAGATTTTCGTCGAAGTTCTTTTCGATTCTCGATCTACGACAACGATCATCTCTCTGTCTCTTTCCCTCTCTCTCTCTCTCTCTCTCTCTCTCTCTCTCTCTCTCTCTCTCTATGTCGATATCACGACGCGTCGTGATAATAAATCGAAATGAAAGAGAAGGAGAAAAAAAAACGAAGAAAGAAAAAAAAAGGGAGAAAGGAAAAAAAGAGAAAAAGGAAAAGTCAATGGATTCGACGAAGATGAAAGGAGAAGAATGAAAAAAGACGAAAGAGGAGTAAAAGGAGGAAATGAAAGGAGAAGAGGAAGAGGAATAATTTGTAAAAAAATATGAAACAAAAATTGAATAGGATTATAGTATTTCGAAGGACAGTAACATTTTCTTTTTTGCCAATTTAAACAAGAATATTCGTCGTTGATTCAACGGGACCCTATATTCGCGTTATCACTCGCTTATGCTTTCTTGCTTTCTCCTCTTGTTTATAGTCTCGAGGCGTTTCCAAGTGATCTTACCTATTTTGGATTCCGTTTTCTCCCTTTAAGATATCTCCGTCAATATTCATTGCCTATCCTCACGTAATCTATATAACCATATTGTATATAATATACCGCTAACTTGTATTAAACCACGAAACTAATCAAAAGCATTATTCAACTTTTCATTAAAATTTCTCAACTTTCAAATTTTGCCCCGTTCAAATTATTTATTTATCTTTCAAGATGTATAAAGATATAGTGATAAATAGATAGATAGATAGATAGATAGAGAGAGAGAGAGAAAGAGGGAGAAAATATAAATTTAAATTTTACATTATTGTCCGTTTTAAATGTGTATAAGTGTGCTTTTATATATAGAGAGAAAAATTTTGTGAATATTAAAAATATCCAAAGAGAACGAAAAAAAAAAAAAAAAAAATAAATAAATAAATTAGTAAATAAATGTGTATATGTATGTACATATATATATACATATATAAATATATATTTATAATATATGTGTGTGTGTTGACATAAAAAGAAATCACGTGTCTACAACGAGAGAAATGATAAATGTTTATTCAAAGATGGGATACTAGGCAGTGCCATGAAATCGTTCATGCGTAACAAGCAAGTACGAATATCGTTCGGCGAGTTATCCTGATGAATAAATCACTACGGTGATATTGGATCGAATTGACTCTGAGAAAGAAAGATAGAAAGGGAGAGAGAGAGAGAGAGAGAGAGGGAGAGAGAGAGAGAGAGAGAGAGAGAGACAAAGAGGAACTAAGATAATATTTCATGCAATATTTTTTATTCTTCTTATCTTTCATCGTCGATCAATAATTTTTAAATCCAGAACAAATAGAAAAAGAAAACTATGAAAGAAACTTACGTTAAAAGATTTCTACCCAAGGCAACGCGTTCGATCGAAAGAAAAAGGAGAAGAAGAAGAAGAAGAAGAAGAAGAAAAAGAAGAAGAAGAAGAAATAAGAGAAAAGAAATAACAAACAGACAAACAAAAGAAAAAAGAAAAGAAAAAGAATTTAATATTTCGTAAGGCAGATCGTTGGAAGGGGGATGGGAAATGGGAGGGGGAGGGGAGATGGGGTTAGGGTGTTGGCCGGTGTTGGTGGAAGATTGAGAGGGATGGTTGGAAAAAGGCGAAAGAAAACTTGCTGGAACTTATGGTTTCTTGAAGTCTATGGGTTCTCCTCTCGTAAGGTAAGGTAAGGTAAGGTAAGAAGAGAATAGAAAAGCCTTAGAAAATTTATTAAGGAAAGAGTTTGTCGTAGGTGAGCGTAGCTATTAAAAATGGTCGGGGAATGGGGGAGGTGGAAGAGGTGGAAGAAGGGGGTAGGGGCGAAGTCAAAAATAAAAAAGAAAGAAAAGAGAGAGAGAGAGAGAGAGAGAGAGAGAAAGGGGAGAAAAAGAAAGGTGAAAAAAGAAAAGCGACGAGAACCTG
>NC_062195.1:2428320-2430820 GCF_912470025.1 Vespa velutina
TTCTCTTTCTCTTTTCTTTTCTCTCTTCTTTTTTCTTCGTTTATTTTCTTTTTTTCTTTCTTTCTTTTTTTTTTTTTTTTTTTTTTTTTTTTTTTTTTTTTTTTATCAAATGCGTCTTTCTATTTATTATCCTTTCTCTATTCTTTTTTTTTTTTTTTAAAGACAACGAATAGGATTAATTAGAAGATGAATAGTTGATTTGATAGAGGGAGGGAGAGAGAGAGAGAGAGAGAGAGAGAGAGAGAGAGAGACAGATAGTTCTATTAAGAGTCATTAACTTTATTATTAGGTATTCCCTTTTTGTTTCTTTTTAAATCAAATGATATCATTTATCTATAGAACGAAAGGATTTTTTTATACGTCTATTTTTTTTTTTTTTTTTTTTTATTACCTTCGACAATTTCTGATATTCTTTCATACTTTCTTTCATCCTCATTTTCATTATTTTATTCTTTCTTTTACCTCCTTCCATCTCTCTATTCTGTCTATTTACTTATTTCTTTATTTATCTATTCTTTTAACTTTTTATTACGTTTTAATCTTCTTCATTATTAATACAAAATGCATCTTCTTATCAGTACAGATTATTATGTGTTCTTATTTACTTTTTCTTCTTTTTTCTTTTTTTTTCTTTTTTTTTTTTTTTTTTATTACTTCCCCTCCCTCTTCCTCTTCCTCTTCCTCCTATTCTATTTTTTCCTCTTCTTCTTCTTCTTCTTCTTCTCTTTTTCCTCTTCCTCGAACTCATTTTCAAGGATTCAAAAACTCTTGGATAATTGAGCTGCAAAGAATTATTAGTTCGTAGAACGAATAATTCAATACTGTGTTGTTTAGCCTCGTAAAATAGCTTGCAAGTTAAAGGAAAGCCAAAGGAAAAATGAAATAATATCGGATATATAATATGAAATATAGCAGAAATAGAAGAGTTTAATTACGTCGAAATTAGGATGTTAATCTCTCGCGCGCGGGGAGGGGGAGGGGGGAAATCTATGATACTTTTAGAGCGTTTATCATTTTTTTTTTCCTTTTTTCTATTTTTCTTATTTACTTTATTTATTCATCTATTTATTTATTTATTTATTTATTTATTTATCTATCTATTTATTTATTTACTTATTTATTATAATTTTTTGTCTTTTATTCGAAGATAAAGAAAGCATATGTATGTTAAAGAACGAGAGAAAAAGACAGACAGACAGGTAGTGGTAGAGAGAGAGAGAGAGAGAGAGAGAGAGAGAGAGAGAAAGAGAGGGAGAGAGAGAGAGGTAATAAATTGATCTATTTCCTCGTGGACGTTCATCTCAATCGATTTGTAAAAAAATTGACAGAAGAAGATGAATAATCTATCATCAATTGAAAAGCTTTAGAAATATATATATATATATATATTTGTCTATTTTTTTCATTTATATTTTTCGTCCCTTTTTTCTCCATTTTAACTTCAACTTCCCCTAATAACTTCCCCCATTTCCGGTACTCCTCTTCCGATTACAATCGAGTCGTCCTGTCTTTTAAGCGTAAAAAGAAAAAGAAGAAAAAGAAAAATCAAGAAAAAAGAGAAGACTGAGAAGGAAATAGGGAAATCATTTTTCTTTTTTTCTTTTTTTTTTTTCTGGAATAAAAGAGATAAAACGTATTTGTCCTATTACAATAGGACTACTTTTTGTATCCTCAAGAAAAGATAACACTACAATTTTCTTTCGTCGTTTATATGAATTTTTGTCATACGAATTTTTTATCGATTATTCGAATTTTTTCATTTCGTTTTCTTTTTTTTTTTCCCCCTAAATTCGTTCATTTATTGTAAATATAAACATTGTCTTCGTCCTCTCTCTTTCTCTCTCTCTCTCTCTCTCTCTCTCTCTCTTTCTCTCTCTCTCTCTCTCTACCAAAATATATTTAGATTCATCTCTAGTTTACACATCCATGTGGTTTGAAATTTGGGCAAGGCTTCTTGACCGACCAACCATAAATGACATTCCATTAAAGGAATGAGAAACCATAGAGAGAGAGAGAGAGAGAGAGAGAGAGAGAGAGAGAGAGAGAGAGAATGCAAAAAGAAAGATCGTTTGTTTATGTACTCTCGGGATTGACGTCATCATTTATGTATACATGTATATATGATATTGTCGATCGGAATGAAATACATAGTGAGCGATTTCCAATAGACAAATGACAAATGTAAAAGAGAAATTCTTTTGTCTCTATGTTTATGATTCTTTCTATCTCTCCCTTTCTCTCTCTTTTTCTATGTTTGTGTGTATGTGTGTGTGTGTGGGAATTGTTTTTTTATTTCTTCTTTTATCCCCACGAAATCCGATTAATTTGTTCTTTCGCCCAAATTTCTTTTAACCTCGTGTCCATCTCTCTTATTTTTGTTAACCTTTTTATTTTCCATTCTTTCTCTTTCTTCTTTTATTTTCCTTTTCTTTTCTTTCTCTCTCTCTCTCTCTCTCTCTCTCTCTCTCTCTCTCTTCTTTTATTACAATTCTCTTTCTCT
>NC_062195.1:2435820-2455820 GCF_912470025.1 Vespa velutina
GTGTGTGTGTGTGTGTTTGTGTGTGTGTGTGTGATAAAGGTAGATGAGAAGATAAATATGTATGTAACTACGTATCATTCGTAATCCCGATTCGAATCAGCTGTTTCTTTTTTAAAATGAGTTTCCATTCCCGAATCGATTATTTCTGTCGATGATGGACTTGCTACTCTGTTTTGCGATATAAAAGTGATGCAAGAGAGAGAGAGAGAGAGAGAGAGAGAGAGAACGAAGAAGATATTTGACGAAGGATAACGAAAACGACGTTGTTAGAAATATTAATAAATATTTCATATAAAATTCTTTTGGACTAATATGACATTTCTCATATTTTATTTTATTCTATTATTCTATATTTTTATTTTTATCTCTATATCTATATTTATATATCGTATATTATATATTTCATTTCATTTCATTTTATTTCATTTTATTTCATTTCATTTTATTTTATTTTATTTTATTTCATTATATACATATATATATATATATATTTTTTTTGTTTTGTTTTTTACTCATGTTTTTCCTTCTCGAAATCATTACGCACGATTAGTTATACTTATTTTCATATTTTTATGGAAGGATGAAAAAAATTTTCTAGTCTCGCACACACATAATCATATGCGTACATGCATACATACATACATACATACATACATACATACATACGTACGTATGTAAGTGGAATTAAAATCGCCAAAAAGCATTGCAATTTTGTTATAACTTTCGATGGGATTGAAATTTTTCAACTTTTTTGTTCTACCTTATTTTTTTAATTTTTTCTTTCCTTTGCTTTTTTTTTTTTCTTTTCCTTTTCTATTTTCTTTCGGAAATCACAACGAGAAGCATGGAGTTTTCTAAATACGTCTGTACGCGTGTGTACATGCGTAAAATTTATTTTCACTTTTTTAAAAAACAAAAAATTGATTGAATGAAATACAATTAAATTTTTACATAGAAGTCCATCCACCCCAATGCCAATAATTTCATTGTCAAAGGATTTAAATAAAAAAGATAATAAAAGTAAAAAAAAAAAAAAAAATATTGAAGAATACGCGTACGTATACGTCTCTATCTCTCTCTCACACACACACACACACACACACATACACACACTTTGCACGTGTAATTAATTATAAAAGTGAAAAAAAGAAAAAAAAAAAAAGAAAGAAAAATAGAAAATTAACTCCGAACACTTTATCGAACATCGAAAAGGATTGCTTTCCTCTTCTTTTTTTCTTCTCCCTTTCTTTTTTTTTTATGTTTTTCTTTCCCTTTTTCTACTTTCTTCATGTTATTATATCCGCGAAAATGAAGGTCTCCTTCAATTTTCAGAACCCACGACGATGATATTCCATCGTCAAAGTAAACGAAAGAGTTAAAGATAAGAAAGAGAAAAGAAAGAAAGATAGATAGATAGATAGATAGATAGATAGATAGATAGATAGATAGATAGATAGATAGATAGAAAGAAAGAAAGAAAGGGTGAATTGGAACGAGTGAGGGAGAACGAGTAAGGGATGGGAGACGAGTTAATCGATAAACGGAAATAGAAAAGCTTTGAAGGGAACTTTTCGCGATTGGTAAAATTAGATGAAATCGTGTAGCTCGTCATTTAGGTAGTTGCCAAGTAGTATACCAGTTGAACTCGTTTTATCCATTTTTCTTTTCGAATTTGACGTAGAACTTTAGGTATAACGACCTTCGTTCAACGGAAATTCTCAAGATTCTAGAGAGAGAGAGAGAGAGTATCGAAGAAGGTAGAGAAAAAGAGAGAGAGAGAGAAAAAGCGAGAGAAAGAGAGAGAGAGAGAGAGAGAGAGAGAGAGAGAGAGAGAGAGAGAGGAGATACGGCAAAACCGGATACGAATTTATTGCAGCATTCGACCGGATATGGACTCGTCCTAGCAAACCTTAGCCGCTGATTTCATTTCGCGTCGCCAATGTAAATCTTATTCGAACGACCGGAAGTCCACTATAATAAACGAAATAACAACGGCCTATATATTACGATAGCGTGTTATTGTTGTATCCTCTGTATAAAATCGAACGACGAGTTTTACGTCGATTCGAATCACTGCGAAGTAGATAAACGAAGTGAAAGGCGTACATCATAGTAGAGAGGAGTCAATGAAAATATACAGGACGACACTATATTAACGACGATTTTATTCATGGGTGAAAGGGTAGATGGGAGGAAGGGAGATATCGGATTTAGTTTAAGGAACGTTAATGATATTTACATCAACGTGTAAACGTGTAAACGAATTCTTACGTTAAATAATAAAATCTCTCTTTCCCTCTATGTGTGTACTTATGTATATATTTGTATATTTGTATATTATGTATATATTCGTATCTATGTGTATATTTGTTTGTCTCGTTTTTTCTTTTGCGTATTTGAATGAATCTTTTTTTTTTTCACGACAACATCGCAAAGTCTGAATAAAAGTAATTTTTTTTGTAGCAAAAAGAAAAAAAAAAGAAAAAAGAAAAAGAAAAAAAGGGAGAGAGAAAGAAAGAAAGAAACAAGAAAACGTCACGTAAAAAACATCGAATAGTTTTAAACGATAAACATTTTCTATGGTTTAGGATACTGTCAATTTTTTTTTCCTTCTTCTTCTTCTTCTTCTTCTAAGAATGTAAAATAATAATTTGAAATATCGAGAACTTTCCAACTCAATATATATATATATATATATATACATGAATATGCATGAATAAATGCACGAGTATATATATTTAATATATTATATTCGTTGATATTACTGTTTATAATATATCGGTATATCAATGTATACGATATGTAATGCCAACTAAATAGTTAGACAGTTTCTATTTTAGATATTATATGCATGGATACTAAAAAGCTATGTTTATAATGTATATATAGTTCAACATATTTAGAGAGACAGGATTATATGACGTATAACGTCATGTAATTCCAATGTGCATGTTGGAATATGTAAATTTGCAGTATAATAATTTCTTTTTTCAACTGAGAAATACGCGATAAGAGATGATTATCCTAATACGATATGTATGAAAGTTATTATTTGTACGATAGTTAGGTTATTGTACGTATATATAAGAATATAAATTAAATCGTGATAAAGCCTTATTCACGATATCGATTCTCTTTTATTCCTTTCTTTCATTTTTTTCTTTCTATTTAATTTTTCCTGTTTTTTCCTTCTTTCATCTCCAATCATTTCTTTCCTCGTTGAATATAATCATCGCGAATAATATAATTTAATAACGAGTATTTTAACTTTTTATCGTTTGCGAATTAATTTAAAAATATAATAATAATAACAACAACAACAACAACAACAACAATAATAATAATAATAGTAATAATAATAATGATAATAGAATGAATGAATAAATCTCGTGGTAGTTCTTTTTGTTTTTCTTCTCGCTTTTTTTTTTTGCTTTCCTTTTTGGCAGATTCACGGAGACGAATTTGCGAATATATGGCGGTTAACCGTGCGTTTTTCGGTTGATTCGTGCGGATATAAACGGGAAACGGAAACGAGAAGGAAAATTTATGCATAGCATCCGCAACTTCTGCGGATTACGTGCGGCCAAGAGTACCTAAACGGGAGATAGACCGGAGTAACAGGTAGGATCGAAACGAATAAAGCGAGGATATGCTTTATTTGTGGAAGAACGAAACTCGATAAATTCGTTTTGTAATAGATATACACACAGGATACACACACAAATACACACACATATGTATGTATGTATGTATGTATGTATGTATATTCGATTATCTCGCGAAATAGACATCGCGTCAATACGATTTCGTATCATTGCGAGTGATACGAACATTTCATATTGTTCGTAATTAGGCACTCGTGTGTGCGTCTGTACGTGTGTATGCGCGCGCGCGCGCGTGTGAGTGTGTGTGTGTATGATCAAAATTGATGAGAGAGAGAGAGAGAGAGAGAGAGAGAGAGAGAGAGAGAGAGAGAGAGAGAGAAATAAGAGAGAAAAGGAAAGAATTACCAATAAGTTGACGTAGAAATGTTTCGAATTTAATATTTAAAATAAATAATGTGAATTTCTTTTTTTTTCCTTTTTTTTCCTTTTCTTCTCTTTTTTCTTTTTTTCTCTTTTTTGTTTTTTTTTATATTATATCCAACAGAAGTAACACAGACGGCAATGATTAAGCAGTATTGAATCGGTTCGATCGGATTAAAATTTCTATGAAAAGGAGAGAAAAGGAAGAGACAGAAAATAAAAAAAAAAAAAGGAAAAAAAGAACAGATCACATTTTATATTACGTACTACGTACGTACACGCGTACGTAATTTAAGAATTTATTTATTTTACCTTAGTAGAATATATTTCTAATGTATTTAATTTCTTCGATGTTTCTTGAACAATTTTTTTTTTCTTTTTTGTAAAAATTTTTTTCTCTCTTATTTTTTTCTTCTTTCTTTCTCTTCACTATTTATCTTACAACTTGAAGGAGGGTCAAAAATTCGTGAGATTCTTATTCGATTTTCCTCTTTTTTTTCTTTTTTTTTTTTTCTTCACGAAAATCCTCTTTTTTCTTCTTCTTTTTTTCCTCTCTCTCTCTCTCTCTCTCTCTCTCTCTCTCTGCCTCCTGTTTCTTTCTTTTTTCTTTTCTTTTCTTTTTTTTTTTTTCGGTGAACTACGTTAGGCCGTGCGAACGACATTATTAACATAAACTTTCTTGGCAAGAGTAGTGGCAAGGTTCACTTCTAATTTTGTAAAGTCGTAAAAAGAAAACAGGTAGCGGGACGAGGTTGAATATAGGAACAAGTTTTACTATAGTATAGTATATACGTAGTACATAGCAGATAGTGGGATATTGATGACGTTAGTTCGAGGAAGCAGATCCATTCGTGATGACGATGACGATGACGATGATGATGATGATGATGATGATGATGATGATGATGATGATACTGATGATGCTGATGACGATGACGGTAATGGGATTGGTTTGACGAATTTAGAAAGAAAAAAACAAAAAAACAAAAAAACAAAAAAGAGAAAAAGGAAAAGAGAGACAAGAAAAGAAAAGAAAAGAAAAAAAGGAAAAAGAAGAAATAAAGAAAGAAAGAAAGATAAGAAGAAAGAAGAGAAAATGCAATTTTTCAAATCAAATACGAAATATTTCTTTTCGTCGGATCACGGACAAAAATTTCGCCCATATTCTCGATATATGTATAACTTTAAACGCATCTACGCGTAATATTTAATATATCGTAGATATCAATATATACCTGTGTACGAGTAAAATATGATAAAACATGTATAACGTGAAAATCGTCGATCGTAAGAAACTTGCAAAACGCTTGGCGTTTCAAATAACGAAATTCAATTTCCCGTTTTCCCTACATCCACCGTATTATTCTGTCTTGGTAGTAACAAAAATTATATAAAACTCCGATAACGCGATTATTAAATTCCTATACAACACCCCCGCCGGCCCGTTCCACATCTCGTCTCCTATCTCCGTCAGTTGTTGTTCTCTGTCTCTCTTTCTCTCTCTCTCCCTCTCTTTTTCTCTCTTTCTCTTTCGCGAATCTTCTTATACCTTTCTCTTTTTTCCCGTAGTTTCTCTCTCTTTTTTTTTGTCTTCTTCCTCTTCTTCTTCTTCTTCTTTTTCCTTCGCCTCCTCCTCCTCCTCCTCCTCCTCCTCCTCCTCCTCCTCCTCGTTCTTTTATACTCTTTTCCCTCTTTTGTCACGGATTTTCTATACGTTCGTAAAGAAGAGAAGAGAACGAAGGAGAAGAGTAAAGAAAAAGAGAAAAGAAAAAAAAAAGGAAAAAAGATAAAAAGAAGAGAAGAGTGAGGAGGCCGAGAGAGCACAACGCTTTTTCGAAACGCATGAAAATTATCAAAGCGAATCGTAAAACATTAATTCTTGCATTCTTTTTATCGGCACGCGAGTTTCTCTTATTCAGGCATCAACCCCTATTCCCCTCCTCTCACCCTGCCATCCCTCGTTAAAACCCAATCCCTCGCACGAACTCTCTCGTTCGATTCGTTTTAATGAAATTTTTTTAAGATATCTCGCATGAGATCGAAATTTTTGAGAGAGACAGAGAAAGAGAGAAAGAGAGAGGGAGGTAGAGAGAGAGAGAGAGAGAGAGAGAGAGAGAGAGAGAGAGAGAAAAGAGAAATAAAAAACAAATAAAAAATAAAATTATCTTCTACCGGATTAATCAATACCATTAGCACGTATTATTCCCATAGAATTATCGTGTAATATCGACTAAATCTCTTTTCGCCAATCCAACTAATTAATCATCAAACCTAAACAAGTGTGCGCTTAGTACGAGCACTTGCAATTTTATTTAATTTCTATCATATATTGCAATTATAATGAAAGTTTTCAAGAAAAATATCTAAACAAGTACGTATATATATATATATATATATGTGTGTGTGTGTGTGCGTGTGTGCGTGCGTGCGTGTGTGTGTGTGTGCGTACAGTTATTTACGTCAGAAGTAATTAGCGAACTGCTTATTAGAGTGCTATCTGTGTTTATTCAAATGGCATATACGAGGATTGTAAAACAGTTTGCGAACTTTTCTATGTATCTCTCTCTCTCTCTCTCTCTCTCTCTCTCTTTTTTCTCTCTTTTCTTCTCGGTTGGTAGCTCGCTTAGCCTCGACTCGGTTCGCCTCGTGAAAACGTACGACGGCTATTTTCAGAGGCACAGGAAACGTGCTCGCGAAAAGAACTGCTCTCGTAGCAGCACGCTGGAATATTATGAATAATGAATATCGCGCAGCGGATGTCCGCGTTAAAGGATCCTTGATAACGTCGGAGAAAAAGTAGGAGAGAGAAAGAAAGAAAGAGAGAGAGAGAGAGAGAGAGAGAGAGAGAGAGAGAGAGAGAGAGCAGATGGCTTTGCAGCAGGATTTCGGTCTCGGCAATGTAAAATCTCATTCAGAGAGACGCAAAGAACGGTGAATCAAGCTTTTCTTTTTCTTTTTTTTCCTCCTTTTCTTCCATTCTTCCTTATTCTTTTCTTTCCCTCCTTTTTCTTTACTTTTCTTCCTCCTTTTTTGTTTTTTTGTTTTTTTTTGTTTTTTTTTTTTTTTTTTTTTTTTTTTTTTTCTTTTTTTTCCTTTTTTTCTTTTTTTCTTTTCTTTTTTTCTTTTTTTTTTTAATCGTTCACTTTCCCAAGTATTTACATCGCATTTCTTCCTCTTTTTATTCGATCTCCTTCTTTCTTTCTTTTTCTTCTCTTTTCTTTTCTATTCTTTTCTTTTTTTTTTCCTTCCTTAAACGAATTATTATCGGCTCTTTCCTTTTTTTTGTTTCTTCTGGGATAGAAAAAAACAACGATTATAAAACTTACGAGGCTTATTAAAGTGATGACACTTTTCTTTTTCGTCGATCTGCATATCTTAGAAACTGAAGAACAAGCGAGAGAAAGAGAGAAACAGAGAGAGAGAGAGAGAGAGAGAGAGAGAGAGAGAGAGAAGGAAAAAATTTAAAAAACCTTATTCTCATGACATACGACGATATATTAAGTTTATTAAAATGTTATTTAAATGTTAATTAATATGTTTATTGCGTTTGTTAAAAATTAAAAACCAGAAAAATAATTGATTCGATCAATTGATCTCTTCTCTTCTTTTTCTTTCTTATTCTTTCTTCTTCTTCTTTTCTTTTCTCTGATATAAATTTAAATTTGAATCGATTTATTTTTATATATCTTCTCTTTATTTTTTTTTCTTCTTCTTTTTTTTTTCTTTTTTTTTTTTTTTTAAGGCAAATATACGCATATCAAACGTACACGAAACACACACACACACACACACACACACATACACACGCATACAATGTTGCGTTGCTGTTATTTAATGTGCAAAAAAATTTATTATGACAAAAGAAAAACGTGAACTTTTATTATTGTCAATGTAGCGAAGAAAAATAAATAGAAAAGAAAGTGCATGAATTTGAGAAATAAATGAAATTTCTTCTTTCGTTGCCTCATAATGATATTCCATATAGTGCCTCTAAAAATAAAAATGTGATCCAAAGAGAGAGAGAGAGAGAGAGAGAGAGAGAGAGAGAGAGAATGAGAGAGAATAGGATACACTTTCTTTTCTCCATGAAATCGAAAAAAAGAAAAAAAACCAAAAAATGTGTGACATCGTCTGTCGCGAAAAGTGAAGTGAGGAGAGGTGGGTGGGAAAAAGGGAGGAAGGAAAATGAAAATTCGTGCAGTATCGTGATCTCGTACGACCGAAAGTAACCTTTGAAACGAAAAAGAAAGAAAGAGAGAGAGAGAGAGAGAGAAAGAGAGAGAGAAACCAGAACAAAAACGTTTTTAGTTAATAGTTCCAAGTTCTATCTGCTTCATCCCCTTTCGCTTACACGAGACACGAGGCTTTTTCTCTCTTTTTTTACTCTCTCTTTCTCTCTCTCTCTATCATTTTTTTTTTATTATATATATATATATATATATATATATATATATATATCTTAGGAGCAACAACCGGAGATATCAGCTTCTTGATATCAGCGTTTAAAGTTAGCGCGAGTTCAACGAGTGTTGCTCTTTTACTACCCTCTAACGTTTCACTCTTTATCTTTATCCTTTTTTCTTTTTCTCGCTTCCATTACGACGATACACATATACATATATACATATACATATATATATATATATATATAGCATATCGAAATTCGATTTCGATACGTGCTCTATCGTTTAATTCTATACATACTTATTCTCTCTTAGAAACTCCTCGATTTAATTCGCTGAAGGTTTACGTAACGATAAAGCAAACGTTTCGTGGGCGATTGGACGAGTATGTATGTATGTATGTATGTATGTATGTATGTATATATGTCTGTATGTATGTATGTATGTATGTATATATGTGTAAAAAAGTAAGTAAGGTAGATATGGTTCGTAAAACGTATTTTATGGGGTGTCGTACTATCCCGATGGTTGTATTGGAAATTGCCGTTTTCTCGATGAGTTGGATCAGGACGATGGGGGCGATGGGGTTGGGGAGGGTGGGGGGGGGGGGAGAGGGATGCTTGGTTGGGAAATGATATACATATATTTAACGGAAAAGCTTTTATGTTTTTAACGTTTTAGTGGATCCCCGTGCAAAAAAAAAAGTGATAGAGGAGAAAAAAAAAAAAAAAAAGAAAAGAGAAGAAAGACAAAATAACAGAATACCTCCTCTTTCGCTTGTTCCATAGATAAAGATCTATTCTACATATTAATGAACGTCGTTATAAAAAGATTTCAACGTTGGTTATATAGATGTAAGATATGATACTTTTTTTCCCCAATGAATTTTTTCTTCCTTCGTGTGATGTACGGAAGTATATGAAAAAAAAAAGGACAAAAAAAAAAAAGAAAAAGAAAGAAAAAAGAAGATAAAGTAAAAACTGTCTGTCAGATAAATGTTACATTCGCAAAAAATGATTAACATAGATATATTGCCATAGATAAAACATGACACATGTTCTCAAGTATTTATATATATATATATATATATATATACATATATATATGTGTATGTATGTATATAAAAGTAAAAAAAAAACTTTGTAGGAAATATTAAAATAAAAGATAACTGAAGTGTCGGATAAATCGTTATATTCACAAACAAAAAAAAAAAAAAAAAAAGAGAGATAATACAAAATAAAATAAAAAAGCTATTATAAATAAAGTCTCGTTTAAATACTTCGTTATTTCATTTCATTCTTTATTTTCCTTTTTCCTCTCTCTCTCTCTCTCTCTCTCTCTCTCTCTCTCTCTCTCTCTCACTGTGTCTATCTTTCGCGTGAAAAAAAAAAAAAAAAAAATATAGAATAGAAAAAAAGGAATTTGAAACTCGAACGATTATCGATCGGATCGAATAATTTCGTTCATTTATACAACCATGAAGTATTTATCTATGTACATACATATATACATATATACATACACATATATATATATATATATATATATATATATATATATATATATATATATATATGTATAGTCGAAACACTTTCGGCAATACTTTTCGACGTACAATGTTAGAAAACTATTGACAGGGCTATTAGAATTCATTCAAGACGAACTTTCGATCGTTTCTCTCTCTCTCTCTCTCTCTCTCTCTCTCATACTCTTTCGATTTAATAGCATGAAAGCCGTGTTACGATTAAACGTCAGTCATTATTACGTGAAATCGTTTCGCATTTAAGTTTCGCGGTTGGTTCGGACTTCGTTGGGCGTTCTCGCGTTACCGTAAACTATCGAAGTTCGCTAAGGTAATTCCATTACATAACTGTTCCGAGTTTTCGAAGAAGCTTACCGCTTTTACTAGAACACCGATTCGATTTTTCTACATAGACAGAGAGAGAGAAAGAGAGAGAGAGAGAGAGAGGGAGAGAGAGAGAGAGAAGATAGAAAGAGGTAGAGAGAGAGAGAGAAAGGGAGAAAGAGAGACGAAAGTTTCCGACCATTTTATTTAATAAATTATATACTTCTCATCCCGATAATTAACGATCGAAATTAATAATTTTATAATCAAGTAAATCAAAATATTTATTTTCAATATTTATCAAATATTAATATCGTTCAATGTGCATTACTTTATATCATTTTATTTTATATACGTTATATATCGTGAAACAATTGCGATGATTTAATTTTTCATTAAATATCGTCATTAAAAATCAAATAATTCTAATAAATATTTATGTCTTAATACACACACACACACATACATACATACATATGTGTGTGTATATATATATATATATATTTAAATAATAGCCAGTACGTGTAACATATCTATCATCTTAAAACTTTCTTTAACGAATAACTCATTGACGATGGTTCTTAGTTCATATAAAAAAAAAAAAAAATTAAGGAAAAAGAAAAAAGAAGAAAAAAGGAGAAAAAACTTTTGCCTCGCACACGACAGAAAAAATAATCGACGAAGTTAATGGTGTTTAGTAAAAGAAAAAGACAAGAAAAAAATTATTGTCTCGCACGGAAATAATAAGAAAAATAATTAGCGAGTTAAAGTAATACTAATTTTTCCTTTTTTTTTTTTTTTTCTTTTCTTTCTTCTCTTTTTCTCTCTGGATATATCGATTTGATTTTTTTCTCGAATCAAAGGAACATACCAGTCTCAGATGTATGTTTATCCATGCCTAATGACCGCTAATGCATCAAATGTGAGGATTAGGGCGCGTCAGGGTTGCGTCAAATACCATTGAAACCGCTCATGCTCCAATCTATCAAGAGCCGAAACGATTTTGTGAGAGTCACTTTCAATGTACGTTAAAACTCGCACGTACATACGATCGGACATCGATCGATCGATCGATCGATCGATCGATCGATCGTTTGTTTGTTCGTTCGTTCGTTCGTTCGGTCGACCGATCATCGATCGATTCTTCGATCGATTTCAACAGCTGACCGATTTGATGTATGAAACCTGCGAATCGCCCAGCGAATACTCTACGATCCGCTTAAAATGTTTCGCCGATGGAAACAAATTCGTGTAACACGTTAATTTTTGTTCCTTTATGCTCGTCCAATACCACCTACCCAACCACCCCTCCCCACACCCCCTTCCCCCTCTATCGATAATATTCGAAACTTTACACGTTTTCGAATAAATGAAGAAGACAGTGTTGGGTTCATTAATCACTAACATATATCGCCCCTTTAATCGATTAAGGAAATAAAGAATTTTCAAATCGAGTATTCATGGATTCGTATTGATTCTCGTTTACTATGACGAAATATGTCATCGTAGATCCTACCTTCTTGATCTTTTCATTTCTCTTTCCCTTTTCTATCCTTAATCTCTCGTCTATTCTCTTTATTTAACAAACGACAACAAACGAACGAAAAAAAAAAAAAAACGGAAAAAAGAAAAATAAACAAAAAGCAAGGAAGATAAAAAAAAAAAAAAAATCAAGAAAAAAGAAAAAAAAAGAACAAGAAAAACATCGAATTATTCGAAATTGCATATTTAAAATCCTTGAAAACTTTCTCACGAAATCATCTCGAAAAGTTTTATATTAAGTTTTGAAAAAAAAAAAAAAAAGTTTAAAATGAGAATTATTATTAAGTTGAATGAATTAAAAAACTCTAATATCCGTGAATATGTTTGCTTTGATAGATCGATATTATTGCATTAATCTGATGTGAAATATTTTAAGGTCATATTAAACGATCTCAATTAATAGAATTAATTATTTGTTTTATCGTTCGTTCGTCATATTCACTGGTATTTCTTTTTTCTTCTTTTTTTCTTCCTTTTTTTTTTTTTTTTTTTTTTTTTTTAACGATCGACCAACTTCGTTACGAAGCTGATGATGTAGGCGGGGGAAAAACAAGAAAAAAGAAAAAATTTCGTTAAGTCGAACAGTTTTGTCAAAGAAATCTCTGTCGAACAGATAAATGAAATAGAAAAAATTAAAAAAGAGAACAAGCGAAAAATGGAAAAAAAACACAAAAAAAAAAAAAAAAAAAAAAAAAAAAAAAAAAAGAATGAAAAAGACATTGACGCTATGTGCGCTTTCATACCTTAACATATTTACATATATTGAGTCTCGTTGTAATCGAATTTCCTTGTGTCCTTTGATCATGTAATTAAGTGCAGGATGTTCCTCGTATGTAATAAATTCTAAGTACTTATATATATATGTACTTAAGATATGTAAACACCATAGCTTTACTTTGCTCGACGAAGCATCGATAAGAAGGACACATTCTCGTAAACGATGAAGAGAAGGCTTATTATTTCCATTGTCGATGTTATACTACGACGAAATCGATTTTAGGAAAACGAATTGCTTCTCAACGTCGTCATCGTCATCGTAATCATGATCATCATCATCATCATCATCATCATTATTATCATCATCATCAACATAGTTCTCCTATTAGTAGCGTGCTAATGACGCTAGTGTCACACATGACAAGAGAGAAGATTTACCAGGCTTATTATATACGTACGTAGTAAATAATGTACATGATACACACACACACACACACACACATATATATATATATATATCCTTCCCACACTATTATGCAATATTTCAAGTTGCAATTATCCCCCTCCCCCACCCCCCTTCCGGAAGTTCAAACACTTATACATTTTATAAATTACATTGTTATTAATCATGTAAATAATTTGATATATGTGAACGACATGATACTGGCATATAATATTATATTAGATATATATATGTGTGTGTGTGTGTGTGTGTGTGTTATGTTGATATAATAATTAATAAATTTGCAATCTCGTTTATTTTGATCTATTCATTAGAAACAAAATTATTCTCGAATTAGACATAGATTCGATCAATCGATCGTTCGACTTACGCATGTAATATAATTTCTTTTTCTTCTTTCTTGCTTTCTTTCTTCTGTTTCTTTTTTTTTTTTTTTTTTTTTTTTTTTTTTTTTTTTTTTTAATACTCGTCGAAAAGAAAATATAGAAAATGATTCGAATTAGCCCGCTGCTACGTTATTTATATCGATAGAAAAGGAATAAGAAGAAGAAAGAGAAAAAGAGGAAGAAAATTTAAAGAAGAAAAATAATAATGAAAAGTAAAAGAATATTTTCGGGCGACGGATTGGTTTGATTAAAATAAATGCCGAAGTTAATATTACCGTAAGCCACGGGTTACGGATTCATAGAATACGTGCATTAACAATGCTTTTTATAATATAAAATTTTTGATATGGATACTCCGTACGAAGAGAGATAAAAATTCAGTTTCATATGCCCATTTTTCGACTATGCAATACACGAAATTCAGAGAGTGTACGATACGAGAGAGGAAGAGAAAGAGAGAGAGAGAGAGAGCGAAAGGTATATGAGAGATAACGCTTCTCTCTCTCTCTCTCTCTCTCTCGAATGAAAGAGAGTAAAAGAGGAAAGGGAATCGATAAAACGTAGAAGATAAAGAACGAATGAACGAAAAGAAAAAAAGATAAATAAATAAATAAATAAATAAATAAATAAATAAATAAATAATCGCAGCATTAATTTCCTTCGTTCGAAATTTCTTAAAAAAAAAAAGAAAGAGAGAGATGGAGCGAAAGAACGAACGAATGAATGAGTAGGAGGGAAAATGTGATATAATCCTTTTCTTGTCCCTCCCTTTATGTAACCTTATCCCCCGTTACATTTGTTATGATGTTAACGTTCCATGAAAATCGGTCGGATAATCGGACAAGGGCCACGTTGTACGTGGATAAGATTTTATGGTGAGCATTAAATTCTACCCCATGTTGATGTTATTTGTCGTTTTAATCGACGAATAAGACGACCAATAAAATGAACAAATTAGACGTACATATCCTATTTAATGTTATATATTAAATGTCGATTTAAAAATTCTATCTATATATTATTTATTGCTAATACTATTGTTGTTATTATTATTATTATTATTACTATTATTACCATTCATATATTCCATATATATAAATAAAGTATATATTTTATAGATAGATTTGCGTTTATAACGAAATAGGAACGAACGAGGGGATGGAAAAGGGGAAAGTTTCGATTTAGAAAAAAGAAAAAAAAGAAAAGAAAGAAAGAAAGAGAAAGAGAGAGAGAGAGAGAGAGAGAGATCAATGCTAGGGGAGGCTTTTGCACCTGATGTTTCGAACGTGGCCACACGTAAACTTTTGTATCGAATGATCGTAATCGAAACAAGTGGCAACGCTATTCAACCGGCACGTTCGAATTCACGAAGCTGAAATTGGAAGATTCCGAAGTAACATCGAACGCTTATATACCTTCAACTCCTCCCCTCCCAACCGGCCGACACTTCCCTGCCGATATCTTTTCTTTCTTTCTTTCTTTCGCCCACCCCCCTCCCACGAAAATAAAAGATATCGAAGGGTGAGTTTGTATTCGAGTCTAAATACTTTATAAAATACTGTTTTTTTTCTCCCTTCTTGTTTCTTTTCCTTTCTTTACTTTTTTCTTTTTCTTTTTTTTTTTTTTTTTTTTTTTTTTTTTCGCCTTCCGCAAATAAGAAAATCATTACATCGTACAAATCATTTGATTTTCTACGATATATATATATATATATGTAAATATCTTTACGTTACATATATAAACGTTTATCGTAAAGTTTGTTCGTATCTCGAAAGATACATTCGAAATATATGCATACAAACATACACAGACACAACACACAGGTCAATATGCTGGACAGAAAAAAGAAATGTTATATATGTATGTGTGTGTGTGTGTTCGTAAGTAAATATATATGTATATAAAACCGACCATATATTTTAGTATTGGATAATACCGCAATTTCAACGCGAGAGTTCGTCTTCTTTTCTCTCTCTCTCTCTCTCTCTCTCTCTCTCTCTCTCTATTTTCCTTTCCTTTTTTTTTTTTGAGAACTAAAAGCATAAATATGAAAAGGGAAGACCGACAAAGGAACAAAAGCCGTCTTTACTAGAAAAGAAAGAGCATGTTAATTATATACTTCGGTAAAAGTAAACGATAAACACGATTTCTCGACACCTGTTGAAACGATTTTCACGATTTTCCTCGACCCTTTTCTTTTTTCCTTTTCTCTTTTTTCCCCAATCCTTCCTTCCTTCCTTCCTTCCTTCATCCTTTCTTTTTTCCTTATCACCTTAGAATCTTAAAATTCAAACGAAACTCATTGAAAATTCACAGTGAGTTTATTTCAGAAGATAGATATATACACCACCTATATATATATATATATATATATATATATATACATGGGATACATACAATACATACAATACATATTACGTATACATATTTTTATACATAAAAAGAGGATCTAGGAATTTGTGATATATAAAATTTATCGCTTGTGAATAAGAACGTAGATACCATTTACTCATACATACACATACATACACACACATACACACATACATACATACATACATACATACATACATACATATACATATACATAGATCACATACACGCACACACAAACACATACACAAACATACACATATTCTCGCATGCTCTAGATACCATCTACATAAAGGAGTCAAATCGTACGAGTGAGAAAAATCCTATTGGTTAGCATGGATTTGTTAGTTTCACCTCGACCAGCGCGAACAACCGAACAGGGATTAATCGTTGAACGATTTTCCAAGCTCAACGAGAAATCTACTGTAACGTCGTCGTTGAACATTCCCAATCCGTTGACACGTTAAACACGAAGAAGGAACTATAGTCAACTAGGACTATGCCAACGAACATGTCGCGGTCTACTATCACCACTACTACTACTACTACTACCCTACCACTGTCATCCACCACTAACACTAGTATTACTAATACTATTACTACAACTACTACCAGTCAGGATATTTTCCAGGGTTAATCCCATCAGCAGTGCAATAATCCTGGCAGATTGCACTCGTTAGAAGGACGTGGGGGTTCGTTGATAAAAAGCCATTGTTCCGTGTCCATTGGTAACAAGAGCCCCGGAACGAACATCGTCGTTACCAATCTGCCACTCCCTCTCCCTCTCTCTCTCTCTCTCTCTCTCTCTCTTTCTCTTTCTCTCTCTCTCTCTCTATCTATCTATCTATCTATCTATCTATCTATCTCTATTTCTCACTCTCCGTTTTTTCTCTTTTACTATCCATCCTTTTCCATTCGCCGTGTACAGTGTATCAATGTATCCTCTCTCTCTCTCTCTCTCTTTCAATCTCTGTCCCTCCATTTCTCATCTTCGTTGCTCTTCTGACAGTCGAGAGGTTCACAGCAAATATTGACATCTATCGACGGACTTTGTCCAGGAACTCGTGATGGACTTTACGATCGGAGGACTACAGTACAGAAAGAGAGAGAGAGAGAGAGAGAGAGAGAGAGAGAGAGAGAGAGAGAGAGAGAGAGAGAGAGAGAGAGAAAGATAGAGAGACATAGTGGTACTTTGAAAGAGAAGAGAAGTGAGGATAGAAGGGAGATAAAGGAGAGTTGAGAAAAGATATATAGTTGATTACGGAATCTCGTAATTGACTTACATAAGAGAATTTCAGACGGTCAATTTCCTATTCGATATTGTATTAGTTATTAGTTTCTATCACAAATTGGCCATCAATATATTCGCGAATTATCATAGATAAACACGAAATAAATTTTAATATATTTATTCACCAATTTTCTTTCCTTCACTTTTTCTACTTTCTCTCTCTCTCTCTCTCTCTCTCTCTCTCTCTCTCTCTCTCTCTCTTTTACTTTTTCCTTTTATTCTTTTTGTATCTTTTATTATTCTTTTTTTCGTATCGAAATAATACCCGAAGAGATTTAAGGATTTTCTTTTTTGTTCCTTTCTTTTTTCTTTTTCTTTTCTTTTTTTTCTTTTTCAGGACCATCGATATAAAATCTCGATGACGTATAATCGATTATACGCGTAATATTATCATAATAATTTTCGCAATGTACTCGGATCAAATACCGATTGAGAGAATAAAATTTTAGAAGGGTCATATATATATATATATATATATATATATATATATATATATATATACAACTCGATATTTCTTTTACAAATTACAACTGGCATCGGGTGCAACCTACGATCGATCAATTTCAAAAACGAACGGCGAAACGAATCACGACTTTCCACTTGGCATTTCTATTGCAAAAAAAGAGAGTTACATACCTATCCGAAAGAGCATCGATCAAGGTACATAATAAAACGTACGCGTACAGGTATCTATCTATCTATCTATCTATCTATCTATCTATCTATATATATATATACATATATATATATATATATATATATATATATATATATAACTATTCTACTATTTGTCTTTCTCTTTCGTTCTCTCTATATCTCTATCTGTTTTGATTTATTCCTAGTTTTCTAATGCGAAACGATCCTTTTACTTCCATCATAATTTTACGCACGAACATAGTGTCTTCATTTTATCGGGGGGAACGATTGAAGAAAAAAATACAAAATTTGTTCGATTTACCTATCAGTCCGTACAATGAGATTATAACATTTAAATTATTTCTCTCTCTCTATCTCTCTCTCTCTCTCTCTCTCTCTCTCTCTCTCTCTCCCCCCCTCTCTCTCTCTCTCTTTCTGATAATCAAATTAAACGATAAATACAATTTCGATCGTTTTGGATTTTTTCGATTAACAAAATACATTAAGTATCTATATCTCGTTTATTTCGAAATATATACATATATATATATATATATATATATATATATATATATTATAGTATACTATGGTAGAGAGGGAGTTAATCATTTTCACCTATTCCATATAACCATTAATCAATAACTAACGATAAATATTGTTATATTTATTCGCGATTAATAAAGATCGCAATGTTATACTCCCTTGAAAAAGGAGAATTTCAAACGTTGCATATATATATATATATATATATATATATATATATATATATACACACATATATATACACATATGTATACACACAACGATGTTTCCAATAAATCATTATCGAGGATTGGTGATTATATCGCATATCGAATATCGAAACAATTCGTTTACACCAAATTTTATGCGAAAAAACGAAAAGAGGAATATTGAGATAGTTAGAACGAGAGAGAGAAAAAGAGATAGAGAGAGAGAGAGAGAGAGAGAGAGAGAAATAGGTAGATAGATAGGTAGATAGGTAGAGAGAAAGAGAGAGAGAGAGATAGAGAGAGAAAGAGAGAGAGAGAAAGAGAGAAAGGGAGAAGAACCCAGGCATGTATGTATGTATTTGCATAGGAAAATACGTAACGAATTACAAATTTCTGCTCGTTCATGGAGTTACTGCGAGATTTTTCCTCCCAACCCTCTACCACCCTCCCTAAACTGAAACTCCATGAAAAAGATCAAATATCACTTCGGAAGATATTAATTGCCAATTATCATGGCAATCTGTTGCGTCACGCTTTACAACGTCGCAGTTATAGATATTTTATGTTCCGTAAAATGCAACGAAATATAATCCGTTGAAACGAATAAAAAAGAGATAAAGATAGAGATAGAGATAGAGATAGATAAATACAGATATATATACATATATATATATATATATATATATATGGAGAGAGAGAGAGAGAGAGAGAGAGAGAGAGAAGTTCGTAGGAATGTTTTTACAATTTTGCCTCGTTCCTCGATTAAGTTAAATGTACGGACCATTGGAACGTTTAATTGCTTTTTATATTTTTTAATTTTTGTTTTTTTTGTTCTTTGAAGATTCATCAAACAAGTAAATAATTATAGTACATATATATATATATTATAAAGTTTCTTGAAATAATATCGTTGTATAATAATAAAAAGAAAAAGGGAAAAAAAAACAGAAGAAAGGAAAAAATAAATCACGTCTCGTTTGCAACAAAAGATTTCTTTTTTTTCTTTTCTATCTTTTTTAAATCTACGACCAGAAAACTTGTCATTTTGATCTGATCGTTGTGATCGTTCAGAAAAAAAAATAGACAAAAAATAGAAAAAAAATAGAAAAAAAAAGAAAATAGAAAAAAATTGTTCGATACTGCGAAATAAAAAATAGTCGAAAAAATTCTCAATCACATTAATTCTCTCAACGATAAATATTACGTTCCGCTTCCTCCTCCTATAGAAATAATCCATTTATTATTTACTTTAATATCGCTCGTTGTCAGCTTTCTAATATATATATATATATATATATATATATATATATATATATATATATATATATATATATATATATATATGAAAATATCGATTATTTTACCTATATATGCTATCGAATAGTATTATGTCATTTTCCCCACCCACACTTCACCTCACCTTAACCCACCGTATCCTCTCACTCTATCATCTCCCATCCCCGTAGTTATTCTCGAAAGCGCTTCGATCGCGATAAGAGTATCCTCTGCTCTTGTTACCTAATTCGTGACCGAAATTCCGTCGCACGAATTTCTCCAAGAATGAATTCTTCCATTTTAAAAACACAT
>NC_062195.1:2460820-2473320 GCF_912470025.1 Vespa velutina
ATCTATCGCAGCTTATTGTTTTGTTAAATACACTTGACGTGAACTCGATATTGGTTCTCGTACTTTTTTACAACGATCATTATATAAAAGGAAAGGAACGAAGCGGGAAGAAGGAAGGGAGGAACGAAACGGGAGGAGCTAGACATTTTAATGAAAAATAAATCCACCAATCGTAGTTCTCCGGTAATCGTCTCATTTGAAACTAAGAAACGCGTTTCTTTTCTCTTTATCGGTCTCTCTCTCTCTCTCTCTCTCTCTCTCTCTTTTTCTCTCTTTCTTTCTGTTTGTTTGTCAGCGTAAATGCGTACCTCTATTCTATTTTAATTAAGAAAAAGAGAGAAAAAGAAAGAGAGAGAGAGAGAGAGAGGGAGAGGGAGAGGGAGAGGAAAGGGAAGAACATCATTGGCCGTGTGTTATATACAATTCTTCACTTCTTTCTGTCAAAAACATGAATGTGCATTTCTCTCTTTCTCTCTTTCTCTCTCTCTCTTTTTCTTTTTTCTCATACTCTCTATTTCATTCCTCTACTTTTCTTTCTTTCGCGTATAACGTAACGTCGCAAGGCAAAAGTCGAGATTACAACGTATATATGTAACAGTAATAGTAGTAGTAGTAGTAGTAATAGTAGTAGTAGTAGTAATAGTAATAATAATACTAGTAGTAGTAGTAAGTAAAGGACATTGTGATATAGTTTTGGGTGCGGAATACGCGCGAACGAGAAAAATATTTCATCAAACAAAACGGTTTTCTTCCATACCCTGCTTACCCCCTCCTGCCGTAACCGTTCTCGTTTCCTTCGTGAACCGGAACACTTTGAACCGTTGGCATACAACGAACCGTGACTCGATCTATTGTGCATGCTTGTTGGTTCACCTGCGATGTGCCACGTGCACCACTCAACCTCTTTTCATTCTCGAATTTCACTTGTGACAAACCTTGATTCCGTCGTCGCTTACCTACTCACAGCCCCCTCCGTCCTTCTATGTATTCTCCTCCTCTCTCTCTTTCTTTCTAGATTTTTAGTGTTGTTTATTTTTTTTCTACCTCTTCCACTAGCTTCCACAAGAAGAAAAAAAAGAAAAAGAGGGAGAGGAAAAAGAAAAAAAGAGAAAAAAGAAAAGAAAAGAGTGAGAAGAAATATTGGGGTTAATTTGCAGGAGAATATGGGTCAGTTAGTTGCCGCAGAGCCACGTGCATTCGCTAAAATACCCTAGCGAACTTCTTAATTTACTCTTTTACTCTCATCTTCTCTCTCTCTCTCTCTCTCTCTCTCTCTCTCTCTAGCTTCTTTTTTCTACGTGCCGGGATTAATAATTCGGTGATAAAGGTGGTGGTCTCCTCTCACTCTCTCTCTCTCTCTCTCTCGCGCGCAGTGGCCCGATTCGGGTCAACTACTTCGAATTAATTTTTCCTAGAGTTTGAGACGCGGCTACTTGAAGGGTTCCAAAACGAGAACGTGAAGCATTGCCGAAGTGGTGATGGTAGTTGCGAAGGCTTTAGGTAATGGTGGTGTTGGTGTTAGGATATTTGGGGTGTTGGGATGTTGGGTGTTGCTGCTGCTGCTGCTGCTGCTGCTGCTGCTTATTACTGCTTCCGTTTGTGGTAGTGATAGTGGTACTGGTAATGGTATGTTGGAGGACGGTGCTCTCTGGTCAAACAAATTGGTCTCGTTGCTCCGTTTTACGAAGGGTAATATTCGAAATGAATCTACTTTTCAACGTTATTCTCGCTTTTGGTGGATGTGTGCGGTTGATCATTTGCCAGTCTTCTCTCTCTTTCTCTCTCTCTCTCTCTCTCTCTCTCTCTCTCTCACATAAACACAACACACACACACACAGACATGCGCGCGTACGTATACGTATATATACAATTTGGAAATCGCTTTTAATTTAGTGAGATTAATATGGTCAAACGAATTCGACATATAAAAGTATTTATCATAAAGAGAGGATAAAAGAAAAGAAAAAAAAAAAAAGTCACTTTTAGTCGAACTAAACTTCTTTTCTTTTTCTTTTTTCTTTTCTTTCTTTTTTTCCTTTTTATTTTTTCTTTTTTTTATTTTTTTTTTTTTTTTTTTTTTTGATATAAATAATAAGCGCTAATTAATCTAATTGATCATCGAAATTTCAACGATATGGCCATGGACGATGTAACCATCGAAAAGCTCTCGATGTGTGCGTGAATGTTTAAAAACAAAGAAAAGAAATGAAAGAAAAACTTTACCATTAGCAAAACGATTGAAGAGAGAGAGAGAGAGAGGAGAAAAAAAAAGAATTCTCCGTTTCGTACGATATGATTCACAGGGAAGAAGACAGTTGCGCGAATGAACGTAAACGAAATAAATTCTGATAAAATCAGCCCGAATGATTATTATTGCTCGATAACGAATATACACGATAAATGAGTTTCATTAAATGTATAGATTATTCACGGCTAATGGGTTGCACATTTTCTCTTGATGAATTTAAAGAATTAACAATTAATAATGAACCTCGTTTCTCGTTTCTCGTTTCTCGTTTCGTTCTATTCCACCATTCCAATCTGTTCCGTTCCGTTCTATTCGGTTCCATTCCGTTGCATTGCGTTACATTTCAGCTTTTTCTAATTAGTTCAAAAGTTCATTCACGAGAAAGAAAGAGAGAGAGAGAGAGAGAGAGAGAGAGAGAGAGGGAAAGAGAGAGTGAGAAATATAAACGAAAAATTCGAAAGAGAAAGAAAAAAGAGGATATAAAGAAGACAAAGGAGAAACGAAGGAAAAGAAAAAGACAGAGAGAAAGAGAGAGAGAGAAAAAAAGAGAGGGATAAATATATTGCGCTTCAAGAAGCGCCGTACAACGCAGCATAGCGCAGCGTAATGCAACGCGTCGAGGAGTCTCGCGTCGAGCGTTGCACGCGCCGCACTTTTGCGGTCATGCCAGCAGCAACTGTCGACGATATTCGGGTTTGCATGTGTAGGAAGAGTTTCGCGCCGAGTTACCCCTTCGCTATATTAAAGTTTTTTTCATGGATCCATTCATCGCACCAGGCGCTCGTTTCCTTTTCTATCTTCTCTCTCTCTCTCTCTCTCTCTCTTTTGCTAGGTAGCTAGCTAGCTAGCTAGCTCGCTCGTTCGCATTAGTTTCTTTCTTCTTTCAATCTCTTTTTTCAAAGTACGACGGGACCCGCGTGCCGCCTTCCTCCTAGACTTTTCAATTATCTCCGGCGCGTACGCGGCACTTCATTTTCACCGTGAAATATGCATTGCAATATGCACGCAACCACGTCGAAGTACGAAAACGTATTATATATGTATGTATGCATGTATGTATGTATGTATGCATGTATGTATATATGTATGTACCGCCCTAGACCATTTTCTCCTTCTCTAGTCTTCTATAACTCAACATCTTCTTCTCTTGGTTCTTCTGTTGGTCGACACGAATCGCATCGATTGCCCTTATACACCATCCTCCATCATCCTCCATCCTCCATCAACTCTACCGTCTTTTTTTTACGTCTTACAAAAACCCTTCAAACCAACGATCCTTTAACAGTGGATAGGTACTACCTACTACCTACTTACTTACATACCTATCTACCTATCTATCTAACGATCGAAAAGAGCTACGACTTTATTCCTATTTCAAGGATATACATATGTTCTCTCTCTCTCTCTCTCTCTATCTCTCCTTTTACTATGTCTCTATTTCTTTCTCTTATAGAGCGTAATAAAATACAACTGCCGAAGTTCTTTCTCGCGAATGAGGAAGAAGAAAAAGAAGACGAGTAAGTGGAAAAAGACGAAGTCGGGGTAACAGAAAGAGATATGAGAAATGTTATGGCAAGTATTTGCAGTTATTGCAATTTCACTTGATCTGAACATACATATATATATATATATATATATATATATATATATATATATATATATAAAATGTAGCTTTTGCTACATTTTATTGAGAAAAATTCAGTACAATTTTCTTTCTACGTTACTTCTTTCCCCTTTTGATACTCGGAGACTTCATAGATATTTATCTATCGTCATTACTTGCTTTATGAATTTGGACGGTAGTTATATTATCGCTTTTCCGCATCATCGCTTTGGAGAAGCCCATGCTAAAGCCATGCTTTGCGTTCGCAGCACGCGCGACGCATTCATTCGTAATAACGATCGGTCCGGGATATCGGACGTTCTTTCGGAAATCGCTCGATAATGTTCTCTTTTATATACGTACATATAACCTGAACGTTTCGCCATTTACGTCCACGTATTTTGCGTTTAATCGGAAACATACACACACACACACACACACACATATATATATATTATATATATGTATATATATATTTAGTTTATACATACATATATACGTAGATGGATATACATATATAGATAGATATGAATGTGTATAACGTGTACGCATACCTACCTTACCTACCTTACCTACCTACCTACCTACCTACCTACCTACCTACCTACCTACCTACCTACCTACCTACCTACCTAGCTACGTATGAACGTATATAATCTGTCGAACGATATTTATCGATCTTCCTCCCTTCGTTCCGTGAAAAATGATTTTCCAGGAATACGGTTACCGGCAACCGAACGAACGACGGCTCTTAAACGATATTTGTACGGTACATATAACGTCTGTTTGCGAGAGGTAAGACGCTCGTACGTTACTATACGACATCGTACTATCATTTCCACTTCCGGGATAACAGACGGGAGAGATCGCGGAGAAGTAGGTGAAGGAGGAGGTAGAGTAAGAAGAGAGTGAGAGAGAGAGAGAGAGAGAGAAGAGGAAAAACAGACGAGACGATATGACATCGGAAATATGATTTTCGTTCTTCAACAACCTTTACGGTTTATAGTTTTGGTTTGCGTCTATCTGAGAAAGTGAAAAAGATCAGGACGATATCGAGCGTAAGAAATTTCTTATGGATTTGTGTATGAGTGTACATGTAAAGTGAAAAAAAAAAAAAAAAAAAAAAAAAAAAGAAAAAAGGAAAAACAAACTCGTAAATAACAATAAATACTTTCTAAATCTGTTTAATATAAAAGCGAATAAAACTCGTATTTCAATATTAATTTGATTCATTTCGAGAGGGGGGGGGTGGAGCAATGAGGGATGTTTCTATTTTTTTTCTTTGTTTTCCTTTCTTTCTTTCTTTCTTTCTTTCTTTCTTTACAGAGACATAAAAGCAATAAACGTACGTACCTATCTATAATATCGAATGGTTAGATACATTTCGAATAATATTACAACGAAATATTATCTATAAGATAAAAGTTCTCATATTTCGGATAAACATATGGATATATATATATATATATATATATTGTGTGCAATTTTATTTAATATCGAATGAGACATACGGCGTGAGAACGTTTCCGTCATTTTGAGAATGTCCATCACCGGATAATCCAACGAATCCTCGTTCTGACCTATATAGAAATGGCATATCATCGTTCTCTCTTCGAATTTTATGCTATTACGTACACATACATACACACACAAACACACACATTATATATATATATAGATACTTTATGAATCTCGTACCATGATCTATATTATACCGTCTATGCGTTATTAATCTTTTCGAGATACGAAATCGCGAATGTCATTGCTCGTAAATTTCATTAGAAAAGCCTGATAGGATATATATATATATGTGTATATATATATATATATATATATATATATATATATATATACATACATATATATGTATATATTATGCAGAATTGGAGAATTTTAAATGGTTATAACAAAAATATCTCTGAAAATATTCATTAGAAAGGGGCGAAAAAGATATTTTTAATTTTTTATTCATTCCCATCCTAGGTTTTTCTTTGTTCCTAACTTTTTCATTTTTTTCTTTGTCCCTTCTCTTTTTTTTTCTTTTTCTTCCTCTTTATTTACTTTTTCATATTTTTGTTTCTCACATAAATAATTTTGTTCATTCCTGACCAAGAAACATGTTAAATGACCTAAGCTATAAATATGTACAAGAGCGAGCAAATAATGAAAGTGAAATAAAGAGAGAGAGAGAGAGAGAGAGAGAGAGAGAGAGAGAGAGAGAGAAAGAGAGGGAAGAAAAAAAAAAGAATAAAAAAATAAAACGAAAAAATAGGAATGAAGAAGTAAAGCACCATAGCCGCATATTAAACTTTTTTCCTATTTGTTCTCTTGTTCTCGTCTCTTTCCCCTTCCCTCCCCTCCTCTGTCACTCTCTCTCGATCTCTCGATCTCTCGATCTCTTTTTTCCCGTTGTATTTTCGCAAAAGTCTCGATGATCACGCGTATACACTTTATGTCTGGCGATGTCTCTCTCTCTCTCTTTCTCTCTCTATCGAAGCTTGACTCACGTTTCCTGAACTTTTCAATTATCTTTGAGCGCGGTGGTGCGAGAAACGTTTCATTCCCGAAACGGCACGAAATATGCGGAACCGACGGTGCGGATTGAAGCGAGTTCAAGCGAGTTGGACAGCGGCAGCCGCACCTCTCGTTATACGTACGTACGTATATACACGTATCCGCAACTGTGCGGCGATCTCACTGTCTCTCTAAGCCCTCTATTTATATCGATCTATCTATCTATCTATCTATCTATCTATCTATCTATCTATCTATCTATCTATCCATCTATCCATCCATCTATCTATCTCATTCTGTATGTCGTCGACGGCATCGTCGTCTATAGTATCGTCGATTCAAGCTCGATGCATTCATGTGCAATTCAAGTTGCATTATCGGTGCATCCGAGCAAAATAGCATTGCTTTTGGTTTTATGTATTAGTATTGTAGTACGTACGTATAGAGGGATAGATAGAAATAGAGAGAGAGAGAGAGAGAGAGAGAGAGAGAGATAGGTAGATAGATAGATAGATAGAGAGAGAGAGAGAGAGAGATAGACATGGAGAGAGCCTTTTAACATAGAAGATAAGAACATTTTCTTTCTTATGCTCTAGTATCATATTAACATGATGTATGAGATAATTTATCAATGTACATATATATATATATATATATATATTGTTTATTAAAGAAACAAATCTTTCAACTTCGTGAACATGTTTCTTTTTTATGGGATCGTTCGAATGGGATATCCGAAAGATCGGAGTGAAGTGATAAGAAAAAAAAATTGAGGAGAGCTTAAGGATAGGATGGTTTTTGAAAATAATTCGAGAGATAAGATGATGTAAAAAGAGAAGAAGAGAGAGAGAGAGAAAGAGTTCGCGTATTATGATAATGCAGCAATCGTTGGAAAATATCGGAATCTTATTCTCGTAAAATCGTTATCGAGATGATTCTTACTTCAACGTAAACCGCGAAAAATCTCCGCCAAGTTTTTCGGTTAATATCTTTACGAGAGCTGTTATAACTCCTGCTATTATCTCTGAGTGCCTTTGCTTTTCTCTTTTCTTTTCTTTTCGTTTTTTCTTTTTCTTTTTTTTTTCTTTTTTTTTTTCTTTTTTTTTTTTTTTTTCTTTTTATATATAAAACGTGCCAAATCTAGCGAAGTCTTTCGGTTATCGAATAAGAAAGTTAGTCGTTCGTTATACCTACATATTTCTCTCGTTTTCCTTCTTTCAAAGGAACATATCCAATTAGGAGGGACTAATTAGTCGGTTTGCCGTTTCAAAATTGTGAGCAATTATCGTAGGAGTCGGGAAAATCTAAAGGGAAGAGAGAAACGAAGAAAAAGAGAGAGAGAGAGAGAGAGAGAGAGATGAAAAAGAGAAATGAAAGAGAGAGAGAGAAAGAAGGGTTAAAACGAGAAAAAGAATTTTTTAACGTAACTCGAAGGGGATAAATGTTTAAATTAAGATATATAAATCCCGTAAAAATTTCGCGCTCGGTCGTCCATCAAAACCGAATAAGAAGCACAATGGGGAAATGGATACCGTTGGAATGCCGTGTGAAAGGTCATCTCTTTTTTGCGTTTGCGTGTAGAAAAGTTGGAGCAGAAGGATCAGCTGCAATAGCAATAGCGATGGAAACGGTATTAGTAAGCAAGCAAGTAAGCAAGCAAGCGAACGAACAAACAAACAACAGTACCACGGCCAACAACAATAACAGTAACAACAACAACAACAACAACAACAACACAATAACAACAATAGCGAGAGTAGCAATGAGAGGAACAACAATAGCAAAAGTAATTGATAGGGGCAGCAGCCTTTACTTATTTCTCTTAAACACGCAAGAGATCCAAGGAAAAGAAGAAATTTATACGTTCGCGAGAGAAAGCACGAGAGTTTGTCTGATGAAAAAAAGGAAAAAGAACGAGAAAAAAAAGAAAGAAAGAAAGAAAGAAAGAAAGACGAAAAAAGTGTGTTATCTCTTTTTCTCTCTCACTTATCACCGTCACTACTATCACTACTACTACCATTGCCATTATTCTACCACCTCACTAACTAATCTATCCGACCTATTCTTGGTGTCTTGTAGATTTTATTTTTATCACTGAACGTTAAGCTACGTTTGCGATTTAACGTATATCAACCTTAAGGCTAAGAGGGAAGATCAGCGGGATGGGAGGAGCGGGAAGGGGGGGGAGGGGTTAGAAAAGAAAGAAAAATGGGATGTAATAAAAAGGATGATTTTCTCCTTTGCGAAAGAATCCCTAAAAGTTAATCAGATTATAGTAAGTGTGATCGTTTTATCGTTATTGGTAAAGAAAAAAAATTGAAGCGTTTGAAAATCATCGATAGCGTGACAAGAAAAACAGAGAGAGAGAGAGAGAGAGAGAGAGAGAGAGAGAGAGAGAGACTATCTACCACCCACCACCCTCACTCTTATCTCTCCATAGTTGTTATCTCGTTAATAGTAAATGAAAAACATCGTATCGATCGAAGAGATAGAAATATTATAAAAATAATTATGTGAATACATATTTTTCGTTTTATTCATAGAAAAGAAAAATTATCATTATAATTCGCTAGATTATTATTAATGCCATTTGTTATTTTTCTAATGATTTTATAAAAAAATTAATCGACCATTTTCTTTATACACATAGACACACATACACACACACACATACATGTATATATTCTTTGCACTGTTTTCATTCGTTTTGCCTCTTTTTTTATATATTTTCTTTTTTTTTTTTTTTTTTTTTTTTTTTTTTTTTTTTTTTTTTTTTTTTTTTAATTTGCAATCTCTCATCCTTATATCGCATTTTTGTACGTTTTTTTTACTTTTCCTTAATTCCTCTCAATTTCAACAATGGGGATTCATTTGGTCCATTTAAAAATCGTATTTCATTTGGATTGATTCATAAATAAGTGGCCCTTTTATTGTAATAAAGCTTCTTGCTTATAAGAGTACTTCTTCATGAATCAATATTTAAGTAGGCGTTATATAATAAATAAAATATAATTCTCAAAGAAAGATGAGTATTTGTGAAATGAACGATACGGATAGATTACGTGTAAAATTCGTATATATATATATATATATATATATATATATATATGTGTTCAATTTAAATGAATTAGATTAAATAAATAAACAACTGGAAAATGCGGGCATTGTTTCATATTACAATGGGATAACTATTCGAAATCAATCCATTTCCGAGAAGAGAATGAAAGAGAGAGAGAGAGAGTGAGATAGATCTGGTGAAAGTCAATCGAGAAAACGAAGAGAATTCTAAAGCTCGTCAATTATTTCCCTTTCGACGTAAATTCTCCTATTACCTGCATCCCTTAACGGTTTCCCACAATACGTGTTGTTTCCCTTAGGAACACACTACTACTACGGTACGTACGTATACATACGAACACATATACACATAACGAAGACAAACACATATATGCATATACATATATATATATATATATATATATATATATATATCCACATGATGTAATTACAGACATACATACACACATACATATCACACATACATACATTCATATGTATCTACATACGTACGTATATATACATATATATATACATATGTATCTACAGACGTCTATGCACACAATACGACGAGAAACGACGACCTACCGCAAGAATTTAGTAAACCACAACTTTGCTTCGATAATGGCAGTGAGGGGAAGTTACTTGGTTCGTCATTAACGACTTTTCCATACCCCGAAAATTCAGGAACAGGAGTCAAGTCGTTATACGTCGTTACCTCGACGAGTTGTGCATACATACAAAATACACATACGTATATATATATATATATATATATATATATATATATATATATACATACATGGATACGTATATACATACGGAAAGAGAATCGTAGAAACCGAGATAAAGCAAGCCAACCAACCAACCAGCCAGCCAGCCAGCCAGCCAGCCAGTCAGCTAGCCAGCCAGCCAGCCAACCACCCAACCAACTAACCAACCAACCAACCTGCCAGCCAACCAGAAAAGAGAGAGAGAGAGAGAGAGAGAGAGAGAGAGAGAGAAGACAAGCTCCATTCACGTGTCACACTCGAATCGTCGTTTCTCCTGTGCGAACAACGTAGGCCACACGGTATAAATCCACCTTCTCGTTTATACGTGTCCTGAAGGAGAAAGAGGGTAAAGGGAAAGAGCAAAAGGAAAAGGAGAGAATAAGGGAGGGGGGCGTGTAGGGAGAGGGGAGGGAGGGGAGGTAGGTGTAAAGAGAAGAAAAGGAAAAAGGTGGAGTTTAGACGGGTGCAGAGCTTCGGGGCGAAAAGTCCTGGGTTGCAGAGAAGAAGATCTCCATTGCGTTTCAACCGACGAATAATTCAGGAGATTCGATCGTCTCTTCTTCCATCTCTTCCTTTTCTTTTTTATTTTATCTCTCTCTCTCTCTCTCTCTCTCTCTCTCTCTCTCTCTCTCTCTCTCTATTTCTAGCTCTATCTCTTTTTTTTTCTCTTTCTCTCTCTTTCTCACTAGCTCGTTTTATATGCGAACAAGCGCTAACCTGTCATCCTCAATCCTGATGTACTTCCTAGTCTTGAAAGACGACAAGCTGCCTTTGCCAGAATGAAATCCGTCGTTACGTCGCAATTCGCCGCCGTTGAGATTTTCGCCGAATGCGAAAAGTGAAAAAGAAGAAAGGAAAAGAAAAAGAGAAAGATAGAAGAAAAATGAAAATAATAATAATAATAATAATAATAATAATAATAATAATGATGATGATGATGATGATGATGATGATGATGATGACGATGATGATGATGATAAGAATAACGAAGGAAATTTGTTTCTCTCTTCTTTTTTTTTTTTTTTTTTTTAATTCTTTCTCTTTTTTTCTTTTTTCTTTTTTCTTTCTTTCCCCTTCTTTATCAATCTTTCTTCTTTTCTCGTTCGAGTAGAGTTCTTAACTATTTTCTTGTGGAAGGAAGAAAAAGAACAAAGAAAAAAATAAAAGAGAAAAAGAAATAGAAAAAAAGAAATTGGTTAGGTAGGGGAATTCTAATCCTATGGGATAAAGTACTCACGAATTTATGATTTTATTTCGATGAGATATTCGATTAAATTATCGTTCTATCATTTTATTTCTTTCTCTCTCTCTCTCTCTCTCTCTCTCTCTCTCTCTCTCTCTCTCTCTCTCTCTTTCTTATTTCTCTAAGGTAATCATCCTTTGTGTTTTTATCGAGAGTTAGGTCGGATGAGGAAAATAAACTAAATTTTTCTCGAAACAAAAAGAAAAAGGAAAAAAAAAAGAAAACAAGAAGAGAGAGAGAGAGAGAGAGAAAAATAAAATGTCTCCTCGAAATACTCCTCGCAATAAGGTACAATACCGGGCTAAATAAGCAAAGAAGCACTCTTATTTCGTCGACTCTTCGTATAAGTTTAATCCTCCTACTAAAGAGCTTCTCCTCCACCTACGTGCCTGCTTTACATGTAAAGTCGTATAATAACGAGATGCAAACGCACGACCGTGGAATCAAGAAGTGTCGCCGGTATAAGAACGCCAACCCGTGAAATAAAAGTATGCATAGGACTACGTTTATTAACGTAGTAACTTTACGTACTCTGATATAACCATACAAATTGACGGGTTTCATTAAAAAAAAAACAAAAAAAAAAACAAAAAAAAGAAAAAAAGAACGAACAAACAAATAAATAAACAAACAAAATAGAGAAAAAAATATATTTTTTAATACATTTTTCTAACAATCTCGTTTTCTCTCTTTCTTTCTTTCTCTCTCTCACTTTCTCTCTTTCTCTTTCTCTTTTTTTCTCTCTTTTATCATTGGCAAATAGGAAACGTTTCGTGGAATTTTCAAGATTATGAAATTTTATTTTTACGATTCAAATATATGTATATATATATATATAGGTGAATATATTAATTAATATATTAATTATACGAAATGGCATCGAACTTTTTCTTCTTATAAATGATTAAACGATTATATACATTTTTGATTAATATATTGTACAGAACGGGTCGTAACTTAACAGATGATATTAAAAATAAATTAGATTATCTTTTTACGTCTTCGGACTTTCTAGGTTAATCTTTATTCTTATCATTTTTCTTTTAGATTGTAAGCGACAAA
>NC_062195.1:2480820-2498320 GCF_912470025.1 Vespa velutina
AAAAAAAAAGCAAAGACCGCATTATCCGTATAATAAACAAATAAACGCCCCGTAACAATTTCCTTATTGATTCGAATTCGTCGTTTGGTCACGACCGATAAAAAAAAAATAAAAAAAGAAAAAAAAAAGAAAAAAAGGAAAAAGAGAAGAGAATAAAAGAGAAGAAATTTCATCGACCTAGCGCCGTTTATTGTTATCAATTCAAACATAACCGAGTAAATAATATCCACGCCAACGTTATAATACGGAAAAAAAAAAGAAAAAAAAAAACTTGGATATATCATTCTATACTTCACGGGAATATATATTTTCTTTGTTGCTTTAACCCCCTTTATTTCCACGATATATTTGTATTATCTTTGTTTTTTCTATAACAAAAGAAAGAAAAAGAGATGGCCAAGCTCGATATGATGACTAAAGGGATTTATTAAACTTCCAACGATGATAAAGTTAGCGTTATCTCTCTCTCTCTCTCTCTCTCCTTCTCTCTCTTTATATACATACATATATATATATATATATATATATCTTTCATCTCTCTTTCTCATGGTGAAACAAAGCCTGGTCATACGTGTTTCGGCTTGGACCGTTCGTGCGTGCGAGGCATGCGTGAAAACAATGATGCATTATTAACTTTAACCCAACCCCCAACCCCTACGATCCTTCTCTAACAAAGATCAGAGTTATGTATATAGTTATAATAGCCTGGATAGATAGATAGGTAGATAGATAGATAAATAGATAGGTAGATGGATAGATGGATGAATGGATAGGTGGAAAGATACTCTCGAACAAAAGAGTCTTTATCGTTCATGAAATGTCGAAGATACATTCATATTTTTTAAAACAAAGGATAAAAATTCATACAAAAAGAAAAATCTAAAAGAATAAGAACAATTTCTCTCTCTCTCTCTCTCTCTCTCTTTCTTTCTCTTTCTCTCTCTCGTAGTTTCGAAATTGTATAAAAAAAAAAAGATGGTCATTTGAAAAATCGTGAACGCGTTCAAACATATTTTCTACGTCCACCCTATCGTAAATAAATTAGAAGGATAAATAATTTTACGAAATTATTATATTTATTATACATATATATATATACGATTATTTAACAATTTCGTATAAATAATTTGATCGAAACTAATGTTAAAATATTTGAGAATGATTGTTTCTCCGTTTAGAAGTAAAAAAAGAAAAAAAAAAAAAAAAAAGAAAAAAAAAATATCCAAAGAAATTCTATATTTTTCGTAGCTATTAAAAATAAATCGAGTATTTAGCTTTCAAGCAAGAAAATTAAAAAAAAAAAAAAAAAAAAAAAAAAAAGAGAAAAGAAAAGAAAATCATTGCGTTAACAATTAAAAATTCGAATCACGCGAGAAAAAGAGAGAGAGAGAGAGAGAGGTGAGAACTGGAATCGAATCGTTAAATTGTTAAAAATCGCAAGTCAGCAATAGTAGTCGCGTAATCGATTTCAATTTTGAATATAATCCGCATTAAGACGATACTGATGGAAAATAGAATGCAAGGTGATAGGCCTTTGATCTCCTAGTCAAAAGATTACGATGGATAGATAGATAGATAGATCACTTTGGTATAACGAGAATATAGATTGAATGTGTATTTGTATGTATACGCTAGAAGATATTGGTCATTCTCTCTGGTGTACGCTAGTATCTATATTCGATATGTATGAGTGTACGTATACGTCTTTATATATAGTTTATATGTGTGCGAATGTGTAAGGGTGTGGCAAGGGAAACGAAACGCGTATGTACGTTCCTGCGGCCGAGTTACGCGTTTGACTTTGTAGTCTGTTTACGTTAGTGGTCTACTTTGTTCTCTCTTTCTCTCTCTCTCTCTCTCTCCTCTCTCTCTCTTCTCTCTATCTCTCTTCTCTCTATCTCTCTTTCTCTTTCAGTTACTACTCGCTATATATATATATATATATATTTCTTTCTCTCTCTCTCTCTCTCTCTCTCTCTCTCTCTCTCTCTCTCTCTCTTTCTCTCTAGTGTACGTTTATATAGTTACACTGGGTCCAAATAGTAACATCAATAAAATAATATATACGATTTCACGCATGTCCCTTGGAGGGACTCCAATCCCTTTGTATCTCTTTTTGTCTCTGTCTTTCAAATCTTTTATTTCTTTTATTCATTCATTCTTTCTAAAAGCGTATTTACGTTCCTCCAAACGAGCTTTGTTCAATTTAGCAAAGAAAGAAAGGAAGGAAGGAAAGAAAGGAGAGAGCCAGACAGAGAGAGAGAGAGAGAGAGAGAGAATGAGAGAGAGAATGAGAGAGAGAATGAGAAGATGAGAGAGATTAAATGAGGGACAACTCATTTGACATACTTAACAAAATGCTCGAATTTTAGACCTTCTTTGTGACCTATATTTAACTAAGGTTATAAGAAAAGTGATGTATATATATATATATATATATATATATATATATATATATATATATATATATATAAAGAGAGAGAGAGAGAGAGAGAGAAAGAGGGAGAGACAGAGAGTGGGGGTGGGAGGGAGAGGAAAAAAGGATAAAACATTTCCACGGCATAATAATATAATAACAGCTTACGAATTTTCTCGAGAATATCTTTATCTCATAAAGACGGAGGAATTGTTTCGAAAGGAATGTTTTAAAAATCACGGAAAATTAACTTCCTCTTTCGAAATGAAATCCTTAAGGGTCTACTTCCATCGTCCCTTGTTTTTATTATAATCGTTTACTCCAGCAATTAATTCAAACGTAATACCTTGACCGACTTTGACAATTAGTTTCTCGACAGTCGTTCTTTCATTATGCATTATTCCAACGTGTAAACATCATTATTTTCATTATCATAGCTATCAAATTAATGTTAAATAAATTTATATGTACGATTATTTTAGGGAAAAAAAAAAAAAAAAAAAAGAAAAAACATTTATAAATACACAAAGTGCAAATGAATTAAACTTGTAGTATTAAACAATAATGTTATTTCGTTTTAATATTAGATAACTCGTAAGACAGACGCCTGAGAAATAATATAATTTTTAATTTTAATTTTTAATATCTCAAATGTTAAATTTCAAATTTGATATCATTATTGATTTATAATGTAAATAAAAATTTACATTACAGCTCAGTTGATTTCGAATTGTCATACAGTTTGTATAAAAATTTTCAATTATGACGAAGTAAACATTGAACATCACCATTTTTTTGTTTTTTTTTGTTTTTTTTGTTTTTTTTTTTCTACGCGAGAGAATTAAAATAATTTATTTGACTGATGTGACACGCGTTAAACGAATATTATTTGATTGAATATTTTAATGGAATTAAATTTTAAACGCGGAGTACGTCTACCCTTCGTCTAATATCAACAGAAAATGACTTATGGTGGGGATTTCGATTAGTTACCGATTTAGTTTTCTCTTGCATTACGATGAGTTTAACATCGAAAATCGATCTTTCCGTACGGTCAAACTTCAATAATTTATAATTTCGATAATTTTCAATTTATTTAAAGTATCTTTAATATGTACACGGAATACGATAAACTATTATATTTAAATAATAGTACAATTGTTTAAACATTAGAAAGATCATCAATTCGTGATGTAACTTAAAGTAATTTTAAATTTGAAATTTTAATTCTTTAAAATTTCCATCCCAGGATAGTATATCTTGTGTAATGTAAACAAATACGGTCTTTCAATTAACTTTGACGATTTTATCGGATCAGTTCTTCTTTGTCCTCCGACGAGTAAACATCGAAAGGGTCTCTCTTGGATGTCTTTACTGTAAGTATCGATCTAATAATCAAACTAATATTTATATTTTTATATTATAAAGTTTCTTCGATAATTTCTAAGAGTTTCTTATTATAACAATGATATTAATAATTTCCTTTTTATTTTTTTTTTTCTTTCAGGAGTACATTGCAATCGAGGGCGAAGCAGCAATGACATTAATCGAATGTTTGTCTCGTTAAATTAAAAATATTCGCGTAGTAGAAGCAGCATGTTATTCGTTCGTATTTAGTGATTTAAACAACAAGTGTTTTTGTACAAATCGATTTTGCGTGCAATGCAGTCGTTAGAGTCAGTGTTTGATCCGCAAAGTGTTTTGCTTTTTTAACAGTCTCACAGACTGTATTTATCAAAGTCAGTAGAGTTAAAGTGAAATAAATTCAATGACCGTCCGTTAATAAATAATTATCGTAAATTAGAGTCAGTGCATCATTAAAGAGGATTTCGACCAACTTCGATGTCGACCTATCTCATTTACAACCACCTACGAATCTCATCCACCCTTAATATCGACCTAAATCGCGGATGAGTGTTTTGGAGCCATCGTAGAGAACTTTCTTAAGTAGTAAGTTGAATTTTTAATTTACTTCGATCACACTGAATCATGTCCAGAGGATGAAATGTCCGAATCGGAATGGAGTTGATCGATTGTAATTAATTAGTAAAAAAAAAAAAAAAAAAAAAAAAAAATAAAATAGAAAAAAATATTGAGTGACCACGAGTAAATTTCTTCGTGAGAATGATCTCATATTTTTGAATTTATTTATTAAATCCAGGAATAGGATAAATATTTGTTCAAAGGCGTTTACAAGTATCTCATTATTTGGAATATTTTCATAAATTTTTAAATATTTTTAAATTAAAAAAAAAAAAAAAAAGGAAGAAAAAAGGAAAGAAAAGGAAAAAACAACGAAAAGAAAAATATATAGTCCCATAATTCGTAAGCTCTAAGATGATAAGTTAATTAATTTTTAAATTAGGATTTTCAACAATTAATATACTAATTATAATTTCTCCTATTCCGCGATAAGGTATATCTCATAAAGATAATATAATCAGTTTCTATCCATAGTGATAAATGTATATATAATTTTCAGACAAATTAGATATTATGTTAGGATTTTTTTTGCGTATCTTAAAATTTAGAATCAAATATTGTCGTGACAGTTTTTGAACGATAATTGATTAGATTAGGACGAGGAACAGACCCTTTACGAACTATAGCTCATAAGGACAATCATATTATGCTATTGAGTTATTTTCAAAGGTTCAATGGTACAACCAACCTTCGAGAATGTCCTCCTAGTAATAATTTTGTGAAAATTGTGCGAAACCAAAGTGAAAAAGTACATCGAATCAATGTGCAAACGAAATTGAAACGAGCTGACGAAAAAGTATGCCAAAGTTCCTCAATATTGCTACGTGTACGCCATTAGGATTATGATTATTTGATTTTTTTTTATTTTTATATTTTTGTTTTTATTATCATTATTATTAATTAAAGTCGTGTTTCATAAATTTTTTCACTTAGATATCTCTTATTTTTCAAGTTAACTTAAATTCATAGTTTTATCTATTCATAAAATAATATATATATATATATATATATATATATATTTTATTTCTATAAAATTATGATTCTATTAAAAGTCATAGCCACGAGACGTATAAGATATGGCAAGTGGGAGCGGGGTAGGGAGCCAACTTAAACTGCACCGAATATAAAAGTGCACATGGAGTTGCAACATGCACGCTAGGATGGGCGCCAAGTTTTCTCCGTTTGCCACGCGTTAAAGGAAAATGAATATTTTTGTTTAGATTAGGATCGAAAATTTTTCATTTATTTCTGCCGTTTTATTTCTTTCTTCTTCGCATTAAATTAAATTAAATTAAATTAAATTAAATTACATTAAATTAAATTACATTCAAGACTTTATCTTTCATAAGTAATACACTTATATACGTACTCTCTATCCTTTTTTCTCGTATTTCTTTCGTTTATTTCTTTTATTTTCTATAAAATCAAGTAACGTTTTAACGTCAGAGTCATTAAATCATGGCTTTTTAAAATCATGAAAACGAATAAAAAATGACAATTGAGGGTAAACATTGAACACATTGAACATTAGTATGAAATAAGCATACTTAAATATATATATATATATATTATATATATATTTATATCATGTTATTTATTTATACAATATTACGAGAAACGTTTAACGATTGAGAATTTTTCATTTTTCGATAAAATTTATTCAATATAAGTTACAGAGTATATAAAAGTAACGTTTGATATTTATATTTGAAAATGATATTTAAAGAAATATAGATTTATTCGTGAAATACCGCCGGATAGTATTGATTTAAACTCGATCGTATATTGAACGCGCACTGATTTAAATTTTTATACGAAAGAACATAAAATCTTTTCCATTGGATGAAATACGGAACGTATTCTTTCCTACATTTTCGATTGAGACAAATACACGTATCGTGGTAAAATCATTGATTTTTTTTTCCCACGCTTACTTCCAAAGATTATTTGATTTGATCGATCGACTGATTGAAATTCTTATTTAGATTTTAAAAAGAATAATAATATAGAAGTGGAATAATTTAATTTGGATTTGTGATTTTTTTTTTTTTTTTTTTTTTTTTTTTTTTTTTTTTAAACGATTAATTTAATGTTACCGTGGATCTCCAGATGCAGTAACCTCCGTCACGTGGAGGTGTGACCTTTGGGTCGATAGTAATTGTTATCTTATCGAAATTTGATCTGATGCAAGTACTATAGGGCGAATGATTGCTTTATCGTTTTCAGAAATCTTTTTTCGATTTAATTTCGTGCAAAAAAGAAAAGAAAAAGAAAAAGGGAATAAAAGAAATAAATTAAAGTTTCATTCAAGCTTTACATTGGTAATGTTACTTCAATGGAGAAATAGTATGGACGTAGTAGAATTTTTTTTTTTTAATAATTTTTCTTTCACCCCTTTCGACCGAATACAATTATGTCATATATCTTTTTTAAGAGAAGGTCCCTATAAATGGTAATACCGTCAATACCAAACGGGATATGTTCGAACATCGAAGAAATTTTTTTTAACAAAACTTTATAATCGGTAAATATCTATATACAATATATATATATATATATATATATATATATGCGTGTGTGCATGCGTGCATGCGTGTGTAACGAATAGAGCAAAAAACGCATTTAATCGTACGATATCAGGAAAATATAAATATTCGGGCCGACGGATGAGACTGGATGGTCGAATCCATTCAATGAATTACACGATTATCGGCTTTAGAACTTTTTATTACATTCCGATACTCCGAACATCCCTCTACCATTTCATTCCCCTTTCAATCGTAACCCTTTTCGCAAGCGAAACGTTTTAATAAGCGGTACGGTTTACGCGAATCTCGTTTACATTGTACTTTTCTAAAAGAGAAAAAAGATAGAGAAATTGAGGTTATGTGTGTAAGAGAGAAAGAGAGAGAAAGAGAGAGAGAGAGAGAGAGAGAGAGAGAGAGAGAGAGAGAGAAATGAGAAAAAGAGAGAAAATTTGAACGATAAAGCATTAAAACTGAAAACAGTTTCTACGCTTTCGTTAATCTATCTATCTCTTTTTTTTTCTTTTTCAATTCTTTTTCCTCTTCTTTTTTTTTTCTTTTTACTTTTGCAAACTTCGAAAAGCTCTGTTCCCCCTTTTCTTTCTTTTTTCTTTTCCTTTTTTTTTCTTTTTTCTTTTTTTCTTTTTTTCTTTTTTTTATAAGTTCAATATAAATTTTAGCGAGACACATCGAAGTCTTTATTACCGAGAAAGAGAAGAATGGTCAGAAGGGAAAAATGTTCGTTTGAAAAATTTCTTCGTCTCCGGTGCGTTCCTTTTCCTTAAGAAACACAGAAATGGCGGGTAAAGTGATGAGGACAGATAAAGCTAGAAATTAAGAGAGAGAGAGAGAGAGAGAGAGAGAGAGAGAGAGAGAGAGAGAGAGGATGATAGAGAGACAGAGAGACAAAGGGAAAGAGCGAAGGGTAAGATCTTTTTTCTCAACTCTAACACTAAGAAGAACGTACGGTAAAGTTAGGTTAGGTTCAGTTAGGTTAGGTTAGGTAAGGTAAGGTAAGGTAAGGTTAAGGTATCTCGTATCGGTACTTTCAACGAGAACGGAGACTGCAAGAAAACAAGAGAGGAGGGAATTAAAATAGTAAAAGAAAGCGGTAGACAATGAGGACTTTGGTAATTAACAAGGTAGTATTTAACGGGTAACGACCTTGTCGGGTTAATCAAACGAAGATAGAGATAGATATATTTCTTCGTGCCATCGTGTAAAATCTCTTTAGCTTCCATTTTTACCTACCGTATTTATTTAACCGTTCGTATAGTCTTTTTCTCTTTCTTCAAGAAAAAGAAAAAGAAAATGAAAAAAAAAAAAAAACAAAAAAAAGAAAAATATAAGAATCTTATTATTTCATCAAGCGTGTCCTTTAATGTTGGATCTCTTCAATTTCTATCGAGATACTTTACGTAAGTAAGTATGCTTCCGTACGTAAGATCGATCGATCAATAGAGTAAAATGTTCATTACAATTAATCATTTGTTAATTAATAAGAAGAATTTTTTATTGTCGATTTTCCCTTTGAATTTTTTTTTCGTTCTTCATTCTTTTTCCTATCCTTTTCTTTTTTTCGTTATCCTCAGTGTCACATAGAAACACCATTGAAAAGCGATATTAATGTCTTCTCGTATTTCGATCTCATTCTTTTTTCAATCTTGATAATCATTAGTACACTCGATCTCCAATGCTTCTCTCTCTCTCTCTCTCTCTCTCTCTCTCTCTCTCTCTCTCTTTCTCTAAAAGGAGCTCGTATCTCGTAATTGACATTGTGTCATTGTAAATTTAATTGCCGCGGGAAATGACGTGACGAACGAACGAACGAACGAACGAACGAACGAACGAACGAACGAACGAACGAAAGAACGAACGAACGAACGAACGAACGAACGAACGAACGAATGAACGAACAAACGAACAAACGAACGTACGTATGAACGAACAAAATGAACGAACGACGAACGAATGAACGAATGAATGAACGTTCCGTCGAGGAATGTAATAAATTCGATACCCGTTATCGATTATATCCAGCTAACGGAGAACCCATATATATTTCTTCCTTTCGGAATATAGCTTCGTCAATAGTCGACTACAATCGACCGGCTCCATTCATATTTCATTGGGAGCCAATAAATTTTCGTGAAGCTTTTAGTAACTTTATCCTTAAGCGGCTCTGTTTTCCTACGTTCGTCGAACTTCCTTTAAGTCTTCGTCTTTCGTCACTACCCCAACCCCAATCGCCCAACCAAGCATTCCCCACCCATCTGCACTTTCATTCCTCCCTCCCTCCCTCCTAACCCCTCTCTTCATCGTTCTCATCCTCTCTCTTTCTCTCTATTTCTATATCTATCTTTCGATTACATCGATTACTAATCATCCTTCGGGATCTAAATATTTCATTGGGAATAAATTCATAAGGCCATTCGTCATATTAACCAAATCAAATTTGAAAACTTTCTCAGTAGTATCTCGTTCGATTTACTCTAATCGATCATTATTAATACTTAAATCGAGACGGAGTTATTCTATTCTATTTCTATTCTATTCTATTCTATTCTATTCTATTTGATTCATTAATTGATTCGTAGAGAAATCCGAGTTAAATTGCAATTTGCTTAATAGGAAGGAAGAACGGAAAGGAAGAATAAAAGAGAAAGAAAGAAAGAAAAAATAAAAAAGAAAAAACAACTCGCGAAGAGAGAGAGAGAGAGAGAGAGAGAGAGAGAGAGAGAGAGAGAGAAAGAGATAAAGCGTAGGCGCGTGTGTAAGTGTATATGTGTGTATATGTGTATATGTAAAAGTGTGCGAATGGAAGAGAGGGTGAGAAAGGATGAGAGAAGGGTTTAGTCAGAGCATAACGATCCTAGCATCGGAATCGTTGTAAATTTACGAATGATGCTCGATATATTTTACGAGAATGAGTATAGTCATGACGCGACGGCGACGCGCGCGAACTACGTTCTGTTTTTTCTTTTTTTTTTTGTCCATACCACGACGGATTATTCAATATCCTTGGTGCCTCTCTTTTTTCCCCTCCTTCTCCTGCTACACCCTCCTTCTCCCCACCCTTACTGCTTTTCTCTCTCTCTCTCTCTCTCTCTCTCTCTCTCTCTCATTTTCCACTTCTTTTTTTCTTCCCTCTTTTATCAGTTTTTTTTTCTTTTTTCATTTTTTTTTTTTTTTTTTTTTTTTTTGGCGAGCCGCGGGCATTTCGATTTATGAAACTGTCAAGCCGTGTATACGGTCTGCAACCGATTGGATGGGCGCGTACTACGAAAATGCATTAATAATAGTGGCAAACGTGTCGGACATATACTATAAATAAACGTAAAAGCATTTCAGTTTATATACGTAAACCCCGTTGAAAGTCAGTATGACGCGCGCGCGCCCCTGGCTCCTGGCTTCCACCGCTACAACCGATTACGGTTTTTTTTTTTTTTTTTTCTAACGACAGGATAACAAAAAAAAAAAGAAAAGGAAAAAGAAAACAAAAATAGGAAGGCCAAGGGAATGAAAAAAAAAAGGAAAAGAAAAAGGGAAAGAAAATTAAAGGAGGAGAAGAAGTGAGGAATTTTTAAGTAAAAAACTGTAATCTGGTAGACACAGAAAGAGAGAGAGAGAGAGAGAGAGAGAGAGAGAGATAAAAGAATGAGAAAATAAATAAATGAATAAATAAATATATAAATAAATAAATAAATAAATAAATAAATAAATAAATAAGTAAACCAAATTTCAGTTAGACATCGATATAAAATATGGCCATACATTTCGACCTGGCTATGTCATAGTTATGCATGCTGTACTCACATTCCCTCGCTCTCTCTCTCTCTCTCTCTCTCTCTCTCTCTCTCTCTCTTTTTGTCTCTATCTCATTCAGTCTCGCACTCTCACGCTCATATCGAGGTATAGTCAATTTTACGCTTTGCCATGGCGTCCCCCCGTCAAATATTTAACGGGACGAATGCTACCATCGCGAAACAAAGTTATTTTCGAAAAATTCATTTTCAGGTGAAAACATGACTTAGAGAGAATGGGCCGTACGTACAATAAGCGCATAAACCGTCAGTGTTATCGAGAGAATAGAAGGAGAGAGAGAGAGAGAGAGAGAGAGAGAAAAAAAAGAAAAAAATTCAAACACTCATTGAAATTAATTACCAATTCCATATTTAAAATTTTCTTTTATTCATTTTCTCGTACTAATGCGCTCATTCATTATTATAATCCCTTTATCTCAATACATTGTTCTATATTCCGACGCATGAATTAATCAACTTGTTGCAATGTTTTTTCTTCGTCATTTTTTTTCTCCTTACCTTCTTTTTTCTCCTTTTTTTTTTCTTTTCTTTTTTTTCTTCTCTTTTCTTATTGCTCTTTTACATCCGCCCATTTACATTTTACAATTATAGTTCGTATCGTATAGTTAGTAGCGTACAAAGTATATATTGATAATAGCTAATAAAAATAGAAATGTTATCGATTCGTATTCCCTCGTCCGTTCGTCCGTCCGCCCCCTCCCCCCTATCCCTCCGTCTTGATCTTTTTCTCCCAATTATGTATTTATTTCTTCCCTCCCCGTTCCCCATCCCTCTCTCTCTCTCTCTCTCTCTCTCTCTCTCTCTCTATAATCCTCATCACTCCTTCGTATATTTAACAAAATATTTTCACGGTAGTTTACGTAAACAGATGGTACTTTTTGGATATCTGAACATCTTTTCTATTTCTTTATCTTTCTCTCTAATTCCATCATTCCTTTCTTTCTTTCCCTTATACTATCTTCAAAGTAATAATTTCTCGAGCCGGCATGCATCCGGAATTTGGTCCAATCCCGAAGTCGGACCCGAAGAGGCGTGCTAGCTACGCCAGCGCAATTATCGTTACTCGAGCTCTCGGGCCATTATTTTGTGTATTTTCCATTGTCCTCGCTAGAGTACCGGTAAGTTCTACTGTATAATAAATGCATTTCTCGTCATCCTCTCCTATTTTCTCTCTCTCACTCTCTCTCTCTCTCTCTCTCTCTTTCTCTTACTCTCCTATCTCTTCTATCTCATGCCTTTTCACTCTTGGTAGCCACCCTTTCTACAACAATTCCCTTTCTTCTTCCTCCCACTCCTTCTCCTAGTAGAATCTCCTTTCCATCTCACTCTCTCTCTCTCTCTCTCTCTCTCTCTCTCTCTCTCTCTCTCTCTTTCTCTCTTTCTCTCTCTCTCTCCGTGTTCGAAAATGCAATTTCGAGCATTACGCTGGCATCTAATTCAATCCGCACTGTACCTTCTCAGCTTTTGTGAGAGAAATAGAGATAGATAGATAGATAGATAGATAGATAGATAGGGGGGAGAGAGAGAGAGAGAGAGAGAACGTAGCGTGCATGTAAAAGTAACAGTGAAAGTGAAAGGAAATGAAAGAGGAAAATGGCAAGACGAAGGGATCGAGAAAGAGCGAGAGAGAGAGAGAGAGAGAGAGAGAAATTGAAGAAACGGGAGAAAACGATGGACTTTTGCTCTTTCATTCTCGCATCTCAATTCTTTCCCCTTTTCCAACCTAGCTCACCCACTTGCTAACCCTCCCAACTATCTCCTCACACCTCACATCATCTCTCTTCATGATTTTCTACATTTTCATTCCTTACTATGAAAATTCTGAAAGTTTTGGTTATCGTCAAGGAATGTTTGCACTTAACTGTTCCCATACAGGATACGTGCATACATACACACATACATACACACATACATACATATATACATACATATATACATATAAAAGACATATTGACGCTTACGATGAAATCGACGCGTGATGATATCGACGGGAAGACAGAAAGACGATAAACGTACGATAGAAAGAGAAAGCGAGAGAGAGAGAGAGAGAGAGAGAGAGAGAGAGAGAAGAGATACACATAGACATAGACATTCACACATACATATACATATACATACACATGAACACGGAAAACGATAGAAACGAGAGAAACGAGATTTCGAAATCTTGAAATACATGTACCTATCTATCAGACGATGACGCTGACGAACGACGGAGTTGCAGTTTCCTATAATATCCACTTTCTCTGTCTCTCTCTCTCTCTCTCTCTCTCTCTCTCTCTATCTATCTATATATCTACGTTTACTTCCCCCATCTCAAATATCTACTCTACGATTCTTCCAATGAAAAGCCAGATGCCGACGAATGCTACACGGTCTTATCGAAAGAAAACTCGTCATCGATTCCTTTACTTCCTTCGTTTTCGAAAAGTATCCTCGGTTAGATCCGAGAGAATCCGTAAGATTTTAGAGACGATGTAGAAAATTTATAGAGAGTAGGGGTGGAGTTAGGTGGTTATGAGGGTGAGAGAGGGACGAGAGACCAGGACGAATCGTGGTTCCGTTCGATTAATGTCGCATTCAAGTAAAACGTTTCTTACGAATTCTCTCATCCCTTTTATTTCTCCTTCTTCTTCCTATTCCTTTTCCTTTTCTTAGACGACGACGACGACGACGACGACGACGACTACGACGACGTTTCGACGGAAGAAATCGAAGAAAGTGTAATCATTATTTAAAAATTTTCCTTAATTCAATTCTAAATCCGTGTTAAATGAACGATAATGAGATTCTAATTTACTAACTTTATATAACATATACGAATAATACACAATATATGTGATGATATATATATATGTATGTATACACACACATATACACATATATATATATACGCATACACACACGTATATACATACATATGTATAGACGATAAGATATACAAATTATTTCGTTAAAACGTAACTTTAATGAGAACGTTTACGTCGAAGCAACGAATAAAACGATTTAATAAGATATTAAATAGAAACGTTTCATTTTATTTTGATTTATTTGAAATTAATAATCGTACCCCACCTATTGTTTAAATCAGAGATAGATTCATATAAATTTCTTGAATTCAACGAGAAATGTATCTTGTTATATTGGACGCAAAACGGATAGGAGAGTGGGTGTATAAGTGGGTGGATAGTTGAGAAGGGGAGGAAAGGAGGAGGAGGAAGGGAGAAAGGGGAATCCCCATCGAAAATCTCGTTCTCGTTGGTTAGAACGAAGAAGTCTTTCGTGGAATATTATGACAATGGTTAATATCTTGCGAATAATAACGTAGGGTACCTAACTTCATACCATAATATCATAGCGGGAAAGGAAAGACTCCCTACAGTTTATTATTAATGACTTGAATGTACTAGACGAAAATGAGAAAGAAAAGGAGAGAGAGAGAGAGAGAGAGAGAGAGAGAGAAAAAAGAGAGAGAAAGAGAGAAGAGTATTAGAAGGTAGAAGAAGGAAGCGATGGTCGAACTGTTAACGAGAAGTGCATCTCATTTCCCTTGTGGAATGGTCCATGGTCTGTCTTTAACGTAATTTGTAAATTATCATAACGGCCATTGGAAAGGAATAGGATGTAAAAGTAATAGTAGTGAGGGGAGGGATACGGAGGGGAGGGGGAGAATAGAGGAGAGGAAACCTTTAGAAAGCGTTTTTATGCTTACCAACCGTAATCGTTATCGTCCCTATAATTTTATTTTCATTACACTTCTCTGACTGTGTGCGTATGTGTGTGCATGCGTGCGTGCGTGTGGCATGCGTTTTTTCTTTTTTTTTTCTCTTCTTCTTCTTCTTCTTCTTCTTCTTCTTCTTCTTCTTCTATGTTATATAGGAACCTTTTTTTTGCATATCTAATACTTAAGAGTCTCATTAATTCATTTTTTCGAATTTTTACGACGATTCTAATTGCCATTTAACATGTAATTCTCTCTCTCTCTCTCTCTCTCTCTCTCTCTCTCTCTCTCTCTCTCTATCTATCTATCATCTATCTATCTCTTTTTAAATTCTTCGATGAGATCAATACAATTCTCTTCTTTTTTTTTTGAATTAGTTCATTCGATGTTATCACGATTTGTTAAACGTTTCATTAACACGATTATTACATGATTATGATTAGATTATAATTATATATGATTAAAAATAATCGTAATAAATTAAATCAATAAGAAATTAAATATATCATATAATTGTATCGTAATTAAATCGTAAGACATGTCATAAATTGTATATATCTCCTATTCTTTTTCTCAGATTTTTCTCTTTTTCTTTTTTCATTTTTTTTTTTTTATTTCTTTTTCCCCTTCCCTTTCACTTTTTTTTTTCTACATTTTAACATTTCGAAAAAGAATATAATAACGAGCGACCTTATGAGATTAGATTTTTTTCTGACTTTACGATCGATTTGTAACAAAGAACGATAAGTTTCGATAAAAAAAAAAAAAAAAAAAAAAAAAATCAGAATTTGATCGCGTAATGATAAATCCCGAACGAGTATGCATATCTTTCTATGGAAGAAGAGAAAAAAGAGGAATAAGAAGAAGAAGAGAAAGAAGAAGAAGATGAAAATGATGAAGAAGAAGAAGAAGAGGAAGAAGAATAAGAATAAGAAGAAGAAGAAGAAGAAGTCGAAGGATATTGAGAAATAAAAGAAAATCAAATGGAATATCGTGGCAAAGAGTTCCTTTGCCTTAGGTAGAGAACTTACACAAACTATCACAACGAGTTCGAATGTTAGAGCTCGTTAAACTGTATTTTACTTCTTTTTCTTTTTTTAATTTTTTTTTTTTTTTTTTTCTTTTAACTTCAAGAAAGACCAAAAGAAAGAAAGAAAGAAAGAAAGAAAGAAAGATACAGATGGATAGACAGATAGATATAGATAGACATGATGGATAGAGAATGATACCACGCCTGTGGACAATGTTTTTCTAAATAAATAGCGTACATTATTACGCTTAGATATGTGAAGCTAACTTGATAGGTTTAAAACCTTAGGTGGGTGTGAGTTTGTTAATGTTAGTGAAAGACAAGTAACTATCTAAATGTATATCTCGTTGAGGAAAAGAAAAGAGAAGATATTGGTATGAGTGTTTGCGAGTAGACCGGATGCGAGAACTCGTCGTCGTCTCACCACAAGTCGTTTCCTTTCGCGCCTGGCGATCTCCTTCTTGGTAAGTAAGTAGACGGCCAACTCACAGGTGGTTGCCCTTCTCTCTTCCTTACATACACATATACATACACGCACAAACATCCAGATACATATGTACATGCAGGCAGTCATCCAAGTAAGTGAGTGAGTGAGTGAGTGAGTGAGTGAGTGAGTGAGTGAGTAACCAACCATACGCGTTTCAACGCCCTTAATTTCGATTCTTCTCACACGATACGCATGAGTGCTCGTTGCCCGTGTGAATCCGACGATTCAACCTCTCTTTTTTCTGTCTCTCTCTCTCTCTTTCTCTCTTTCTATCTCTCATTCTCTCTCTCGCTCTTTCTCTTTCCTTCCTCTTTTATGAACTTGTTAATCGGAAGATTATATATACGTAGATCATAATTCTTCTCTCCTCATAGTCTTTTTCTTTTTTTCTTTTTTTTTTTCTTTCCTTTTTAATTTTCTTCTTATTTCACATTAATAAACACAAGATCCGTTCCGTTCGTTCTCATAGAGATAATATTAATCTCTATTAAAGTTGTGGTAATTTGAAATCAATTTGGGATATAGATAAAATAGAAAAAGAGAAAGAAAGAGAGAGAGAGAGAGAGAGAGAGAGAGAAAGTGAATGTGTGTGTGTGTGTGTGTGTGAGAGAGAGAGAGAGAGAGAGAGGGAAAGTAATAGTATTTTATTTTCTATCTCCTACAAATTCTTTTACCATAAATTCGATCAAAGAGAGAGAGAGAGAGAGAATGAGAGTATGAGAGTGAAAGAGTGAAAGAGAGAAAGAGCGAGAGAGGGTAAAGAGCAATTTCATCTTTCCGAAAAGCGTAATGTTTCAAGTTTCTTGAACGAGATCATCCGTTCGTAATATCTCCCCTGTGACGACGGATGTAAGTGCACGCGCGTGCACGTGTGTGTGTATGTATTTGTGCATGTGTTTGAATGAGAGAGAAAGAGAGAGAGAGAGAGAGAGAGAGAGAGAGAGAGAGAGAGAGAGAGAGAGAAGGTGAAGGTAAGAGTATTTTTCGAGTTGGATGAACGAACCAGGAGTACAGAATATCCTTTCGACGATGCGAATTCCCGAGGGAGGAGAACGAAAGAGAAAAAGAAAGATGGAGATATAGAGATAGATATATATATAGAGAGAGAGAGAGAGAAAGAGAGAGAGAGAGAGAGAGAAAATGGAATCGCCGATGTAATTTATTTTCATCGATGCCCACTTAAAGTCCCGTCAACATCTAGCAGGATCAAAACTAGATCAAAACGATTTCCACGTTAGTTTATGTTAGAACACGTTTGTCCATAGTATAATGATGTTCGATCGGTCCTTTCGATGGGAATTCATTAGTTTAAGTGTACCTATGTTGTATCATCTTTCGTGAAAGAAGAAAAAATAAAATTAAAAATCGACTGAAAGAGAGAGAAAGAGAGAGAGAGAGAGAGAGAGAGAGAGAGAGAGAGAGAGAGAGAGTGTGTGTGGGTATATGTGTATTCTAGTGAAATATAATATCCATAATAATGATAACATTTAAAAATGTTTAAAGTTATTAGAAAA
>NC_062195.1:2503320-2508320 GCF_912470025.1 Vespa velutina
TAGATCCTTATCGAATTAACTAACTCAATGTCTATACATTTCATCCCTTTTACATTCTATCCGGGAAACGTCTTTCATGTACGATAGATATGATGGGAGAGATCTGCAAGCCGCAGAGTAACAGTAACAACAGTGGCAGCATCCCCGTTCGAACTACGATATCTCGGCTAATCTTCCGTATCTCGAGTACGATAATGCCGGACTAAACGTTCTAATTCCGGACGCAGTATTCTCGAAATGGCCTCGTTCGCACGGTTACGCTTAATTCCAATGCGCGTTCGCCTTAACAATATAGCGATACTAATGGAACTCAAATAGAGCCGACGTTACAAAAAGATTATACAAATGGAAGGGATAAAGAGACGAAGAAGAGAGAGAGAAAGGGAGAGAGAGAGAGAGAGAGAGAGAGAGAGAAATTGAGAATCGTCAAACTTTTCTTCGAGAATCGAACGCCTTGGAATTTTTTTTTCATTCCAACCCCCCCTATCCCGATCGTCCCTCCTGCCCCAGTTGGTTATCCAAAAAAAGAAAATTTCAAAAGAAAAGCAATACCATAAAATCGAATAACGACGAAAGTGATAAAAAGCGAGTTGAAAAGTGATAAAAAAAAAAGTGTAGAACTTATTGCCGTCTTCAAAAGAATAAAGAGAAAGAAGAAGAAGAAGAAGAAAAAAAAACACTCGTAAAGCAGCAAAGATTTCTGATTCTAGTGGTAGGAGGGACGACGATAAAATAGAAAAAAGAGAAAAAAAAGAGAGAGAGAGAGAGAGAGAGAGAGAGAGAGAGAAAGAGATAGATAGATAGATAGACGAAAGATGGAAAGAAAGAAAGGAGGACGGAGTAAAGCGTATGCGTCGAATTTTGTGCATCGATTCACTGCAAAATGGGTAAAGTTTGGGACACGGGAGGAGACGACAACGACATTGGGGGCGTCGTCGTCGTCGCGAGGAGCCAAAGAAAGATTGTCACAGGGAGAAAGAGACAGATAGAGAGACAGACAGACAGACGGACGGACAGACAGACAGACAGACAGAGAAAGAGAGAAAGAGAGACGGACAGACAGAGAGAGAGAGAGAGAGAGAGAGAAAGAGAGACAAATAGATAGAGAGAACGTGTATCTTGCCAGTCAGGCCGCCAACAAGTTCGCTTCACCGGTCAGAAATGCGGCGACTCCACCGGTTAGCGAGCTTTCGTTTGCGGTGGATTGCAGTTACGCCCGTCTCGTTGAACATTGGTCCCCTAGGTTTCTCTCTACGTTTAATGATCATCCTCTCTCTCTCTCTCTCTCTCTCTCTCTCTCTGTCTCTCTCTTTCCTTCTCTCTCTTTGTCTATATCTCTTCATCTCTCTTTCTCTCTATCTCACATTTGGCATCGAACAAACTCTGTCCCTTGAATGTAATAGTAGTCCTACCGCGAACCAAGTACGTATGTATATATTACACGTTTTACCACCGTACAGTCAACGTTCCATCATGTAATATTTGGATTAAACGCACCCCACGTTAACAATTCTCTCTCTCTCTCTCTCTCTCTCTGTCTGTTTCTCTCTCTCTCTCTCTCTCTCTCTCTCTCTCTCTTTCTTTCTCTTTGTATCTTTGCTCTTCTCTCTTTACGTCACATTACCACAATCATTCTCTTCTCATCCTTACATCCGATGTATGCAAACGTGACGGATATTTATATAAGCAGTTATTTACTATGTATCGCATGTATCTACTGTAAATGGCAATATCTTAAATCCCTATTCTCTTTCTCTTAACTCCTACCATCTCAACCGATGAAAATCAAGAGGTTTTAAGGAGATGTGGGGGATTATTCTTGGCACGCGCTTTGATTTTTTTACTTCATTTCTTCCTTTCTTCCTTTCTTTTTTTTCTTGTTTGTTTTTCTTTTCCTTCTTGTTTTTTTTCTTTTTTTTTTTTTTCATTTTCTTTCTTTTCCCTAAGCTACCTTAAAATTCAATTCTCTCTTCTCTCTCTCTCTCTCTCTCTCTCTCTCTCTCTCTCTCTCACTATCTCTCTCTCTTTCGATAAAACACGTCGCGGATTTTATTTCAAAAAAAAAAAAAAAAGAGAGAAAAAGAAAGAGAGTTCTCTCTCTTTCACGGTTGTCTCGGGTCAAAAAGGGTGTCAAAGCTCGCGTGCAATGCTTCTGGGTTGCGCTTTTGTGATTTCAGTCAAACGTTTCCTTTCTTTCCTATTTTTCTCTTTCTCTCAATATTCTCAGGGTCTCCTTTATCTTTTTCCGGTTTATTAACCCTTGTCTCTTCTTTTCCGAATATAGAGAGTGTCCCGAAAAAGTCACTATTTATTTCAATGACATTGAATGGTTTAGGAAAAAAAAAAAAAGAAAAAAAAAAAGAACGAAATGCAATGCATTTCATCAAGATACGTTCACACATTATATAGCTTACGGTGCAAACTTCGTTTCGTTGCAAAACGATTTTTAATAATCACATAAAAATTATAATTAAATCGACAATGATTTCGTTTCTATTCGTCAATGCCAACGAATTTTTTTCTCTCCCCTCCTCACTGACGATAAGAATCTTCTCTTTTTCTTGCCGTTCGCACGTCGAAAAAGTAAAAAATAAAGAGCAAAAGAAAAATGGAAAAAAAAGAGCATAATACAAAAAAAGAAAAAAAAAAAAAAAAAAAAAAAAGAAGAAAGAGGAAAAATTTGAAGGGAGCGAAAAAAAAGCCCGAGTCGTTCCTTTGTAAAGAAAGGAAGAGGGGGAAAAAAAAAGGAAAAAAAAAAAAAAAAAAAAAAAAAAAAAAAAAAGAAAAAAGGAAAAAAAAGGAAGAGAAAAAAAATGCAGGATAAAAAATAGAACCCCCGCTCCTCAAATTCAAACATTCGGGCTTCACGGGTTACTTCAAAAGAGAATCGGTGCAGTAGTCCGTAGTATCGTTTGTGTGTACCTTTATGTTCTCGATCTGCCCTTCGATCGAAATCGAAACGATCGTTTGAGAACGGATCCGATAGCTACTCGTAATATTGACGCGAAGTCCCTAAAAGCGAGATGCGCCGCTCCGATACGCAGATAGGTAAATGTTGTTTCGTTAGTGTGTGTGTGTGTGTGTGTGTGTGTATGCATACGTGCGTAAGGTGCATGTATGTGTATACGATAGAACGACTAGTTGCCCTTTGACTGTCCTTTGACACCACATGAACGATAGATAAAACACGAGAAATCATAAAAGTCTTTTGAAATCGTTCGAATTCGAAAATGATATATCTATTTCTTCTTTATAAATATTATTTCATTTTATTTCGAATCATTTATAATCGTTTAAACGAGCCTACGTGTAATAGAAAATTTACATAATAAAAAGAGAGAGAGAGACAGAGAGAGAGAGAGAGAGAGAGGGAGAGAGTCTTTCTTTTTTATTTTTTATTTAAAAAAATGTCTCTTTTATTTTTTAATTAAAAAAATTACTCTTTCATTGTTTAATTAAACAAATTCGTTTGTACTTTCATTTTATTTTATTATTTTGTTGTTGTTCTTTTTTCTTTTTCTTTTTCTTTTCTTCTCTATTTTTTTTTTTTTTTTTTTTTTTTTATTTAAACCAGCTCACTGTCACATCGATCATCTGTAATAAATTATCTCATTAATCTTCGCCGATAAAAATCACTGATTCGCGACATCGACACCGTTTTCGATGATTGTAACGGCTATCGAATTCTATTTCATCGGATAAAAGGGAAAAGAGAGGAAAAAAAAAAAAAAGAAAAATAAAGGAAGAAAACGATTCAGTATTTCAATCTCAATTGTCGTTAATTATATATCGTTAAATAGAGTTCATATTCTTATTAAAATAATTCCCCTTACGTCTCGGACGAATCTAGGAGTCGTTTATTATTATTATTATTATTATCGATGTTCCTTGTATTTCTTGTAATAATTTATTTAAAACGAAAGAAAAAAAAAAGAAAAGAAAAACAAGAAAACAGAAAGAAAAACCTTCTATTTCTCGAAGACAATGCAGATACGATATATAACGAACTATCATCGTTTCATCATTAATGATAAACGAACGATATTTATTCGGATTTTTGTCATTAGCCTCGAACAACATTTGAAATTATATGATCGAAATATTTCGACGAAATATATCGAAAGGCTCGACGTAATCGCGATTTATTCGAACGTTATAAATCCTGTACGCCTGTTAATTCCACCCGAGAAGGGCCGAGGAAAAAAAGAAGAAAAAAAAAAAAAGAAGAAAAAAAAAAGAAAAAAGAAAAAAGAAACGGACAAAGAGAGAAAAGGAAAATGCAAAATGTAGAGTAGGCCGAGAGGAAGTAACGGAAGTGGAAAAGAGCAAGGAGGAATATAGAAAAAAAAAAAAAAAAAAAGAGAAAAAAGAAAAAAGAAAAACGAAAACAAAAAGAAAAGGGGTGCAAAACGGAAAGAAACAGGCTGGGAAAAGAGGCGTATTTAAAATTCTTAGCCATTAGGTGGAAGTCTAACTGGAAAGTTGCTCAATCGGGTTTTACAAGCTCTATCTGTTAGAAAAAGAGAGAGAGAGAGAGAGAGTGAGAGAGAGAGAGAGAGAGAGAGAGAGAGAGATAAGGTTCTCGTCTTTTTCTGTCTTTCAAAGTTGTAAAACTGGTTCGTGGTTCATTCATCGTTACATGCCACTAACATGACTCCTCTCTCTTTACTGGGAAAGCATCGGATGTACGGATCCACGAACGAAAACGAAGACAGAAAGAGATAAATAGACAAAATAGAGAAAGGTAAAGGAGGAAAAAAAACGAAAAAAAAAAGAAAACAAAAGAACAAATAAAACAAAATAAAAAAGAAAGAGAGATAATGGAACGAGAAGCTCCTAGCAAGTAATATGCTCTTCTGCTCGTACGTTCGAGATGAACGTATTTCATTAGTTGAAGAAACTCGAGTGTGTCCTTGGCAATTGCTGTTATAGCTGTTGCTACTGGTACTGCTACCTATTGCTGCTGTTACTGACGACGACGACGACGACGACGACGACGA
>NC_062195.1:2510820-2518320 GCF_912470025.1 Vespa velutina
AGTTTCGATAATTCTCGTTTTTATCAGATCTCATTTGTGAAGTTAAATTTCGACGACGATCTTTTAGCCACGCGACCGCACTTACATACATATATATATATATTTACGAGAATTCCTCTAAGTTTAGACAAACTACCAAGGTAGTTTCGTATCTCCGAAGACTTCTCAACGTTGTCTGCCGTTATCGGAGAGCTATCAGATGCATGAATATACTCCCTTTGGAGAGTTTTGCAGAGACAAAGGAAGAAGATAAAGAGATTTACGAATAAAGAAAAAATATATAGCTCTGTCGCACATATAAACGCAGCACAACGAACGTTACGCATTTACGTACATACGTAAAGTAAAGTTAAAGACAGGAGTAAGTTATTCAAGCGAGTTATATAAAAGTGAGTTCGATCATACAGAATATGAAAAGAACGTAAATAATTTATTCCTTTGAATATTTTGATTTTTCTCCTTCTTTCTCTTTAATTCTCTCTCTCTCTCTCTCATTCTCTTTCTCTTTCTCTCTCTTCAAATAACATTATTAAAAGTATATAAATATTTATTTTTCCTTTACCAAGCTCGGTTTGAATAGATACGCTAAATAAATACGAAACTGGCTATCGAATGTAGTACGGTTCTTCCCATACAGATACATGTCTCTATGTTTTTAGTTGGATGCATAATTATGTATCAGAGCGTGTGTGTGTGTGTGTGTGCGCGCGTGCACGGCCATATGATACTGCGTACGCGGTCCATAAACTTTCGTTTATACGTACGTAGGCAGTGAATGAATGAATGAATGAATAATTGATAGAATGAATGAATGAGTGAATGGATGAATGAATGAATGAGTGAATGAATGAATGGATGGATGGATGGATGAATGAATGAATGAATGAATGAATGAATGAATGATTGAATGAATGCACTTCTCTTTTTTTTATACTCTTTTCTCGATTTCTTTTTTGTTTTTTTTTCTTTTTTTTTTCTGTTCCTTCTATACGCCGAACCGCATCGAAAGTAACGATGCGAAACGATAGTAATTTCCAAATCGAGCGTAACGAATGCGAGCTCGGCGGTTTGTCCATTCGGCGTTCCGTTGACTGCGTTTTATTTGTTTATTTTATTTCATTTTTCTATTTTTGCCTCCCCCCCTTTTTTTTGTTTTTCTCCCTTTTCTCTCCCTCTCCCTCTCCGCCCTCGACCAGAATTAATGACGTAGATCTCTTTTCCCATACTCTAACCATTATTGCATTTATACCGAGACCCGACGAACGTCATTTTGAAAGAAATCTGAGAATTAAAGAAAAAAGAGAAAAGATTAAAAAAAAAAAAAAAAGAAAAAGAAAAGAAGAAAAAGAAGAAAAAGAAGATGGCAAAGGTAACATCATCGTCTAACGAGCTGGATCGTTAAGAGATATGTAGCAAGCTTTATAAAAAGAAAAAGGGAGAAAAAAAAATATACATACATACATACATACATACATACATATATGTATATGAAAAAAAAGAGCACTCCTTCGTAGAAGCTTTAAAATATTCGACCCATTGGGAAGTGCGGCAACTTGATAAAGAAAAAAAAATTATACACATATATGTATATATATATATATATATATATATATATATATATATATATATATATAAATAAAAAAAATTAAATAAACAAATATGAGAAAAAAAAGCAAAATAAATAAATAAAAAAAACAATAAAAGGAAAAAAAAAGGGAGAAAAGGGTTGAGGCTTTCAACGGGCGTCGTCGATGAAAAAAAATTTTCGGTCGCAGTTGGATAAGTTTAAAAGGATTAAAAAAAAAGAAATGATGATAAAAAATAAAAAAAAAAAAAAAAAAAGAAAAAAGAAAAAGGAAAAAAAGCAAAGAACAAAAAAAAAAAAGAAATAACAGGGATCACGAAAAAACGGCTTATTCCTTCGAATAAGCTCGCCTCGTTTTATAGCATTGTTGTTATATCGGCCATTGTGTTAATAACGATATAAGAACATTATACTCTCGATAATCCATACTCGCCATTTATTAAATTTATGTTGAAGATTTAAATGTTCAACTTTTATAAACGACGAGATTAAAAACAAAACAAAAAAAAAAATATTCAATTCGAGCGGCCAAGTTTAGAATTTAACCGAAAACGAAACGAAATGTTTTTTGAGAATTGATTATCGACTGTAATAATAACAATTAGTACGAATCATTTAAATTATATATATATATATATATGCATTATACACGTTTTTGTATTTGAGAATTACAAAAACATATACGAATTTATACGATACAACGTTATAACAGAGAATTAATTGTCATATCGGTATATTATTATGTTATAAATTGAAATAGAATAATATAATATATGCAGTGTAAAATTTACGAATTTCTCTATTATTGTATTTATCACTGTTACAATAAAATTAATCAAATATCGACGCACGATCATACTGCTCTTTCGTTAGATCATTTTCAATCGATACTAATAGTCATTCGTTATAACGAACACAATACGGAATACGTAATATTGTTACATTATTACTATTATTATTATTATTATTATTATTATTATTATTATTATTATTATTATTATTGTTTTTATTATACTTTCCAATTTGAGAAATAATATGAAAATATCTCGTTTGAGATCTCAAAAAAAAAAAAAAAAAAGGAATTGTTCGAAGGTTTACTTGCTTGAGAAAAGGAAGAAAAAGAAAAAAAAAAGAAACTTATGGGTACCAGACTACGATCCTTCGGAAAAAAATGTTAAAAAGCAAAATTGCAAAAAGGTACATATGTAGGGTTAAATATATATATATATATATATATATATATATATATATATATACATATGTATTCGGTTAAAATAATTTTCAAACGAATGAGTGCGTGATGAAAAGGATATGCGTGAAAGAATGAATTCTCGCGTGAATGCACGTGTTTAAAAAATAATAAAAATAAATAAAATGAAAAAGAGAAAAAATGAAAAAAGAGAAAGAAATAAAATCATGCAAAATACTTTTAAAAAAATAGTTGAAAAGAAGAAGAACTAAAAATTCTCTCTCTCTCTCTCTCTCTCTCTCTCCTTTTCTCTCTCTCTCTCTCCAAGTGGTCTTTTTTTATGTAAGTTTACATTAAATTATATGTACATATATTAAGGAAGAGAAAGAGAGAAAATTAAGAGTCAATTTTAAATCTGGTTTTATTATAATTTATGCGAATGATGAAAATTGAAAGAAAAAAAAAAAAAAAAAAAATTAATAAGAAATAATAAAGGTACGATGCTTTGCACAAAGAATAAAATTATTTTATCGAAAGTAAAAATATAATTATAATATACATATAGTAGAAGAAGATTTGTATTAATAATAGATCAGATATATTTTTATTACATATATATATATGTGTGTGTGTGTGTGTGTCGTTATAACAGTGGAATGTGTCATTTGCTTAACACGATAAAAATAAATAAATAAATAAATAAATATATATATATATATATCCATATTTAATATACACGTATAAGTAGAAATAATAACTTAAATTTTACGATTGAAAATTATTATTTATCAGTGCTTAAACATGATTTATAAACATTAAAAAAAAGAAAAAGCCATATTCATTGAAAGGATTGGATATAGAACAAATTAAAAGTTCCATTGCGAAAAATTTCTCTTATTCTTTTCTTTCTCTATTTCTTTAAATTACAACCAATAAGGGACGTTCGAAGACGGACTCGAGTTTTGTTAAACAAGAATGAAGACGAATAAGAGGACGTGCAGAAGATATTACGAGCGATGTTCGAACTTAAATGTCGACGCCATGTTTTATATATATATATATATATATGTATGTATTTTTTTTTTCTTGCCCTTTTTTTTTCTTTTCGTTTCGTTTCATTTCTTTTTTCTTCTCTTCGAGCTCGAACGACGAGCCGCAGGCGCAACTCGACTAACGACTTCGCGTACCTCAAGGAAGTTTTTCCTTCTATGTAAACCGTGTCGCGAAATTGACTTAACGCCGCAAAACGGTACTTGTTGGCGAGCATCGTGAAAAGCGGTTTAGTGCCTTCGAGCCATCCATTACGAGTAAGTCGTACTCAGCACAAAAACTGAGGGATAACGAGAGTATGAAGAAAAAAGATACAGAGAGAGAGAGAGAGAGAGAGAGAGAGAGGAAGGGGGGAGGCAGGAGGGAGATAGGTAATATTAGAATCTACAAATTTAGATGTTCGATAATGAGAAAACTAAAATTTAAAAATTTTTTAATTTAAAAATTTACTTACGATCATATCGAAAACTTAATTTTCGATATAATCTTAAATATATTTTTATTCGTTTCCATCGAAACGAAATATATATATATATATATATATATATATATATATATATATATATATATATTTGTATATAGATACCAGTATATATATATATATATACATATATATATATACTGGTATCTATATACAAATTGAGGAGCAAACGAATCGCGTTGGTTTTTCCATTTCTACGTGAAAGGAAAACGAATGAAAGAGTTAAAAAAAAAATAAATAAAAGGGAAAAAGAAGAAAATCCTTCCTTAAGCATGTTTTCATTATATAATAATAATAATAATAATAATAATAATAAGAAAGAAACGTTTTTTTGTTAAAATCTATTCAGATATCTTCTCTCTCTCTCTCTCTCTCTCTCTCTCTCTCTCTCTCTCTCTCTGTCTAGATCGCAAAACCATTAACCATTAAAAATTTCTATTTAACGACTATTATTCTTATCATCCTCTCATTTGTTCGTGACGTCAAAGGAACGAAAGAAACTCTTATGCATCCCTTCGCCCTTCTTCGTACGTATATAAAGAATATAGCAGCTATTTCGTTCGGGTTATCGCATCTCGGTACAACTTTTTCTAAAGTAGCATAACAAAGATGCATGCTCGACACTTGATCGAGTTCTAGTCGTAAGACTTTTGAAAAGGATAAGAAGAGTAAAAAGAGACAGAGAGAGAGAGAGAGAGAGAGAGAGAGAAAGGGAGAGTGTTATCTTGTTTTTCTCACGAGGAAGATGAAAAGACTTTTTTTATTTATTTATTTTTTTTATTTATCCCCCCCCCCTTACCTTATAATTGTCAAGAAAGTCAAAGTAGTATTTTCCGCTTTCAGCTGGTTTAATAACGAGCTCAAGTCAAGTTTAATATACGTAAGATATGCACACGATACGTATATGATACATACATACATATATATATATATATATATATATATATATATGCACGAATGTATATGTATATATATCCAAATGAATCTCAAGTGCACACGAAGAGACGTATTAAAGTTCCCTTGTATACATATAAAGTCTAAGTCGTTTCGGTATGGTGTATAACGAGTGGTGTTAGGAGATCGACGAGGGCAAGCAAGCAACCAACGTCGCCGGCGGAAGATCATTTTCCGGAAGGAAGCCGTAACGGCCACTTCATACCTACTTTATTAGGTAGTCGTGCGGCAGACACGGGGAGGGGGGATCTTACAACGTAAAGTGACTCCTACCTACCTATCTACCTATCTCCAACCTCCAACCTCCAATCCCCAACCCCTAACCGCCCCTAACCACCCCTAACCTCCCTTGTGAATATACTCTCAGCTTTGCTGCTACTTACCCATCTTACTTCATCTTACATCATTTCAAAGATCGATATTATAATCTTAAGCTTTTTAATAAAAAGAGTTTGATAAGGGTTATACTCTTCACTAACCTATTACACCTACCCCCTTATGTTTTATCGATAACATCAACCTTATCTTGTCTTTCCATCATCAAAGAGATCTTATCATCCCATTTATTTATCAATCTTTCGTTATTCTTCCAACCATCATTATCTATCTGTCTGTCTGTGTTTCTTTCTTGCGCATGCGTATAATTAAATCTCTTTAATCACGATCACAGCCAGCCAGCGAACCAGCCACGCCCAATCTTATTCGTTTATAAAATCTTGATAATCTTCATCGTGCATTATCTCTCATCATACTCCGGTATTATCTTGGGTTCGTGTTTATGTATATAAGTACGTGCCAACGAAATATACCGGATAAAGATTTTGACGGCATTTAGATATTTAGAACGCTAAGAGTTACTCTCTCTCTCTCTCTCTCTCTCTTTTTATTTTCAGGGAGAAAGAGAGAGAGAGAGAGAGAGAGAGAGAGAAAGAGAATTAAAACATGTCGACTATTATTATACTTCATCTCGCTATAAATCGGCCTAATCCGTATAAACCAGACTGGTGCTTTTGCGAGTAATATTGTTTGAGGGAAATAACGGGAGAGAGACAGAGAGAGAGAGAGAGAGAGAGAGAGAGAGAGAGAGAGAGAAAGAGAGAGGGAAAATACAAAAAGGAAACGTAACAGTTCCGTGCTGGAATATCGTTGCGGTTTTCCTCGTAATCGTACGAAACAATAACTTATTAACGTTTATGCTAGGACCGAACGAGTTAAGTAGCATTAATTAGTAAAAGGACAAAAAGGTCAGTTGGTTATGACTTTAACAAGGTAAACGAGGCTCTCTCATTGTCGATGAAAGTTTTTACTGTGACCGCAGGAATTCCTGGAACAGGCAATCTAAACGATACATATTACATAAGGCACAAGAGAAGAGAGAAAGAGAAAGAGAGAGAGAGATTGGTTACTCAGATCTTCGAAATTATTGTTCACGGAAAATGTAGTATCCATCTTGAATAACCTTGGAACTTTTACTAGGTAAGGCTTCGCTCAAGAAAATTCAATTAAATCCACCTCGTTTCATTCTCTCTTTCTCTTTCTCTCTCTCTCTCTCTCTCTCTCTCTCTCTCTCTCCCACTCTCTCTTCTTCGTTCGTCTAACGCTAAAAATAATTAAAAACTATGAATATAATCAAGCGGAATCTCGATTCGAGAAGTTTTAGTTTTAAATTCGCTAAAGTTGAATTGCACGAATCAGCATTTTGATTCAATCTTGATATACCCGTATTCTCTCTAGTTCATTAACGATGAAAATAATAAGATTAATCGTCCTTCGAGTTACTGTTTTTTTTTTCTTTCTTTCTTTTTTTTTTTTTTTTTTTTTTTTTTACTATTATTAATCATCGTCTCAACGTCATCGTCATCGTCATTTTCATCTATTATCAATCATTATTATCGCATGGATTCTCACTTGTGGTTCAATACGACGATAAGAAAAAAACAAAAACAAGAAATAACAAATAAAAAAGAAGAAAAAATAAAAAGAAAAGAAAGAAAAAAGAAAAATTCGCGTCGATCAACGTAAAAAGTTTATCTCACGAAAGAAGGATATACGTATGTATATATGTATATATATATATATATATATATATATATATATATATATGTATGTATATATATGTAGTACGTATATATCTGTGAATGTATGGTATCTATATAACGGTAGGACTTCGTTTTCATGCCAAGAGAGCGTTTGAAATTATGGAAAGCGATTAAATTAGTCACACGAGAGGACGAAAATGAG
>NC_062195.1:2523320-2543320 GCF_912470025.1 Vespa velutina
TGTCGTATCAAATAAAAACCAAGAAATACATACATACGTACGTACGTACGTACGTACTTGCACGCACGCACGCGTGCATGCATGCATGCATTCGTGACGTAGGCTGACGTTGAAAGCAATAACGATAAAGAAGAAAGTAGCCGTACGTGTATCTCGTGTACTTGGTATATTTTTCCTTCTATTTCTTTTTTCTCTCTCCTTTTTGTTTGTTTTTTTTTTTTTTTTTTTTTTTTTAGTAGTTTCTTCTTCTTTTATTTTTTTTGTTCTTCTATCTCTTTTCTCTTCTCCTCTTCCTTTTTCTCTTTGATACAGAACTTTGTTGCTGCTGCTGCTGCTGTTGATGCTGACGATTCAAGATTTCAAGGTAAACTCAAGCGGATGGAGTCGATTAGATCGGACTTCATAAAACAGAGAAAGAGAGAGAGAGAGAGAGAGAAAGGGAAAGGAATCCAGTGACCTTGGCACTTTTCCCTCAACTTCGCGTGCACCATGTACTTTTCGTATCCGCAGAAACGATAGACCCGGCCCATACCCACTATCCATTTCCTTTTCTAGAGAGACTCTCGAGACCGCTAATTAGTTTAACGCTACCCGGCTGCTGTTTTACCGTATTCACTCATTACGAGCTACATTCTCTGATTTTCCAGGAAACAAGAGAGAGAGAGAGAGATAGAGACAAAGAGAGATAGAGAACTGAGAAATAAGTTCGAAGCGGAAAGTACGTATAAACGTATTCGTAAAACGGACTATCGTGAATTTTGCTCGTCGAGAATTACGCCTCGAAAACTTTACATCGCACGTAATTGGATGAGTACGTATATATATATATATATATATATATATATATATATATATATATATATATATATATCCTTCTTAGACTCGGTTGGAAAATCTAATATTTTCTCGCTTGTTACTATTTGATATTTAAACGAGAATCCGACGAACGTGTCACAATTAATTGGTACAAAATTTACTATATTAGATATTCAATTATGTATTATTATTATTATTATTATTATACGTAGAAAAGATCAAGATTGATTAAAAGGTTATCTATGTGTAATCTAACGTGACATACATCAATCGTTGACGACATTTTTAACATGAATCGTTTTTTTTACAACGATTGTCTCTTTAATATAGATCGATTCATTATTAAGGATCAAGAACGATCGAATGGAATTGAATCGTACCTTTTTAAAATCTCTCCGAGTACAATGTTCTTTCGTTTCTATTTTTATTTCATTTTATTTCTTTTTTAAATTGTAATATTTTACTTCAATTTAAAAACCATTGGTAAATATAACGCTTTAACAAAAGCAAAATCAGAAATGAATAATAGAGATTGACGGAACTTTACGTATTTCATTGAACCCCGAAGCAAGCAAGCAAGCAAGCAAGCAACCAAGCAAGCAAGCAAGCAAGCAAGCAAGCAAGTAACCATCAAGCGTATGCATACAGAAGGAGAACCCGAAGCTACGAAACGAATGTAATACTATTACATGTAACGGATGTTACAATCATGTATAGAAAAGGACTATTGGCGAACGATCTCTCGGCATGTTCGACAAAACGTTAACAATGAAAAGGTGGGTGGGAAAAGAGAAACGTCGACAAAAAAAAGAGAGCAAAAAATACAAAAAATACAAAAAAAAAAGAAAAAAAACAGGAAAAGAAGAAAAAAGGAACAAAAAAGAGGAGAGAGAGAGAGAGACGAAAAAAAAAAAAAGGAAACGTACAAAATACGTGGAAAAACGATTATTTTAGCGGCTCTCGATGGAGAACGAATATAAAAGTCATCGAAACTCTGCGGCGATGCACTTTTATTTGAGAACCGCTATTCTGAAGTGAAAAACAACGTGACCAACGTAAAATCAACATCAACGACACACACACACACCCCCCCCCCCCCCGTGTATGTGTGTATGTATGTGTACATATATATATATATATATACACACAATGTATATCTATCTATGTATGTATATATGTATGTATATTCGTCCCTATCTACGTAACGAATGGAAAAGAGAAAAAGAGAGAGAGAAGAGAGAGAGAGAGAGAGAGAGAGAGAGAGAACATACCGATCCGAAGTTCGTTATCGAATTTGCCTGCTCTGCCAGTTCTAGCCACGATATCGTTTATAAGTACGTTCGTATGTTCCGATTGATCACCTCGACAATAGGTTTTTCGATCCATAAACGATATATAGTAGGTACTGGATGCATCTTCAAACATGAATAACAATAGTACTGGATGCATCTTCAAACATGAATGATAAAAGCTCGTACGAAAGATTTCGATACAAAGGTAAACGTAAACCATTTTGATATACGCGTGTATGGAGAGAAATTAAAAAAAAAAAAAGAAAAAAAAAAAGGAAAAATAAATAAATACAATAAATGAAATAAATAAATAAATAAATGAATGAATGAATGAATGAATGAAAGAAAATGAAAAAATGAAAACAAGAGAAAAAAACATATATATATATATATATGTATATATAGTTGAAAGTAGATATTTATTTATTTTTGGGTCTTTAATTTCATAACGATTGATATAAATATTTTTCATTGATATTTCGTAAAGAATACGTATATAGTTATGATCTTAGAAAAATTTGTCGAATATAAAAAAATTTATAAGAAAATAAACGTGGCACGTATGGATTATATAATTGTTCGATCAATTACACGATCAATAATAATTTCATCAAGATCGATATAAATATTTCTCATTGATATTACGTTAATCGATAAGCATAGGACATATTATAATGTTATAAAAATTTGTTGTAAATGATAATTTATAAAGAGATGGATATACGCAGAGAGCACGTGATGTAAGAATTCAATTGCGATTTAGAATTGATAATGGATCTCTTTTCATTGGATCGATTTAAACAGTTAAATAATAATAATGATTATTATTATTCGGGATAACTTTGCGTAGGATATAAAAATGCTAGTGCAAATCAAAGAACGAGATTATGGATTTGTGGGATAGAATCGAAATGGTTTATCGATTGGACGTAACTAACGATGAGTTTGATCGTCGACAATCGAGAAACGTCAGTCGAACGAAACGAAATTATTAAACCTTCATCGGATATATTCGAAAGCGAGTACGTACTTCGGAAAATTTTTATAATTCAAAATATACCAAACGGGGCTAATGTAAACAATACCAACCTGATGTAGTTTTATACGATCGAGAGAATGAATATCCTTATAAAAATTTTTCATAGAAAAAATTCTACGCTCGTACTCGTACAGAAATACTCGTTATGCAGAAATATACAAACACGCATGTGTATATATATATATATATATGCACAGGAACGATACGTACGTGATACGATTTATATCGCATGAAAAAAAAAAGGAACGAAGATTCAATCATACAATCGTACGAATTTTTTCATAAATTGATATTAATCGTTCAAAAAAAAAAAAAAAAAAAAAAAATTTAATGAAATTATATATATATAAATATAAAAAACGATTTCATTGTTAACCCGTAATATCACAAAGATTTCGATCAAATCGATTAAACGCTTCATTTTAATTATCAATTATATTTAAATCGACATTTATAATAAATACATTTCAATGAATACAGCTCTTTAACTGTATGACCATGGTTGAGAATTCAAGTTCGCGAATGAATTACAACGAATTTACGATTACAAGTATTAATTGTTTGATTGTATCGAATTGGGTCAAGATGGTTATTAATTGTAAAGGAAAAAAAAAAAAAGAGAAAAAAGAAGAAAAAAAAAGGAACAGAAAAAAATTCGTCTATTAACTCGATTGAACGATACAACGAATGTATGACACATGTCATCGATTTCCTTCGAGAGTTATGTCATCCGTTGTAGTTTCTCTCTCTCTCTCTCTTTTTTTTCCCCTCTTTGTCTCTCTCTCTCTCTCTCTCTCTCTCTCTTTCTCTTTTACTCTCAAGCAATATCTTAAGTACCTTGCAGCAATATCCGCAAAGAGCCTTTCGATGCTTTCGATTCGAAATACCATCGAAAGGCGCGACCGACTCTTATCGATGACACTGTAGTCCTATAGTCGTCGTAGTCGTTCTTGTGTTGCCTTGGAGATAAAAAGAGAGAGAGAGAGAGAGAGAGGGAGAAAGGGAGAGAGAAAAGCGAGATGCGCGGATTTTGCGTTCAAAGAAAGCGCGAGGAACAGTACAGCAAGTAGATAATACATACGTACATACATACATACATACATATATATATATATATATATATATATATATATAGATATATATATATATATATATATATATATATCTTAGGTGTATCTATCTATCTCGAACACGATGACATACGACGATATCGAGAGTTCGAAATAAAAGTTCGAATAAAATGAAGAACAAGAATTGTCCGATTTATTCGACAAGATTCTTCTTTTTTGTTTGTTTCTACGTACAACGTGTAAGCGAGCGCGTACGTGTACGTTTATTTCTCTATCTCAATTTCTCACTCTCTCTCTCTCTCTCTCTCTCTCTCTCTCTCTCTCCCAAGTTTTTCTTCTTCCTTCTTTCGTTCTTCCCTTCTTTCGTTCTTTTTGCCTTCCGTTGCAATATTTTTACTCTTGGAGAACAAAAAAAGAAAAAAAAAAGAAAAAGAAAGGAAAGGAAATCGATGTGCGCCAGTAACAAATCTTCGTTAACGAAAACGAAATTAATTTCAGCTACGAATATCTATCGATGTGATTAATAATTACGTTTCTAAGTTTAGATTTGTTTTAGGATTAAAAAAAAAAAAAAGAAGAAAAAAAGAAAAGAGAGAAAGGAAAAAGAACAACAAAAAACAAAAGGGAAACAAAATATTTCTTATCCGGTCCGTTCGAGCACGTTTGATTTTTCAGGTCCACGTGTTTGAAGGATACAATAGGTAAGGTAATAAGAGAGAGAGAGAGAGAGAGAGAGAGAGAGAGAGAGAGAGAGAGAGAGAGAGGGAACAAAAAAGGTACAAAAAAAGGAGAAAAAGGATTGTTGGGAGTGAGAGAAGGAGAGAAAAAAGAACTCAATTTTCAAGCGCATCGGTTGGGACAAAAATGAATCCAGTCGAATGGAAAACGCGAGAGAAACGAACGCTCGGAAGTGTCCACAGCCTTTTCTCTCTCTCTCTCTCTCCCTCTCTCTCTCTCTCTCTCTCTCTGTATCCCTCATATTCTACGTTCTCTTTGTCTGCAGACTCGTTAAGCTTCCTAAATCGAGCAAAAGCGTGTAATTTTCGTTGTTTCTGCCGGTACATAGGCAGAGTAAGCGATTGAGAGAGCGACATACAAGCGAAAGAGAGAGAGAGAGAAAGAGAGAGATAGAGACAGAGTTAGAAATAAAGAGACTATAGTCGATGGAAAGAGAAAACACTATATATTCACGAAAATCATGAATTCCGTCCTTCCATTCTTCTGCGTCATTATAATCCTCCTTCGATAATAACCGGGATCGTTTTCGAAGAAGATTTTCCCATTTAGTTTCCTGGATCTTCCTTTTCGACTGTATGTTTCCTGTCTCATGTATTCGGTATAAAGAAATTGACGTGATTACTTTGGGAAAAGAAGAACGCTACTTTCCAATGGGGATAGGGGGAAGAGGGGATGGGAGGGGGGAGGGTGGGAAACTTACGTACGTACTTACGTACGTATTTAAGTACTGTATGGTGTATGTGTGTGCACGTCGTGTGCACTCGCAGTTTACAGACATCTAATACATCGAAAAGTTTAATAAACGCGAGTTTCGCAGCAACTGAGCAAACGATTTCGCTAATACTTTTAAACGATACTTTAAACGAATGATATATCGTTGAAACTCCTTCAAGCTTTCTTTTCTTTCATTTTCTTTTCTTTTCTTTTCTTTCGTTCGTTCGTTCGTTCTTTCTTTCTTTCTTTCTTTCTTTCTTCCTTTCTTTCCTTTCTTTTCTCTTTTCTTCTTCTTATTCTTTTTGAGCGAACAAATTGATCATAAATACATCCTAAATGACACGAACTAAACTTTCCTGAATATCACGAATATATATATATATATATATATATATATATATATATATATTGTGTTGAACTTTTGTTTTTTCTTATTTTCTTTTTCTTTTTATTTTTTTTTTCCCCTACTCTTCACTAGCGATATCATTTTTTCTCCCTTATGTGTCTCGAATATATCTACATAGGGATATCGCGATATTATTCACAATTTTCTTTTTTTTTTTTTCTTTTTTATGGTCTTAGGATAAAAGATGATTTAAATAACCGATGGGATTTGAAACAACGAGGAAATAAAAGACGAAAAAAAAAAAAAAGAAAAAAGAAGAAGAAGAAGAAGAAGAAGAAGAAGAAGGAAAAAAATTGAAAGAAGAAATAGAAGACGAGGATGAAGAAAGGAAATGAGAAAGTGAAATAGAGAAAATGGATTTCGGTTCGTAAAAAGAAAATGGACGATGATTCTTCTACCTTTCGAAACAAAGTCGGCCGTAAGAAACTTTGAAAAGTCGATAACTTAACGAAAATCGTCGGAATATAACGAACGGTGGGTATCAAATGAATACCAACGTATTTCACGATGGATTTTGAAAATTTAACTAAATCGACGAACGTCATCATCGTACTTACTTACTTACTTACTTACTTACTTACTTACTTACTTACTTACTTACTTACGTTCGGCTCGAACTACGCCGAAATTCGAATGCAGAGAATCGCGAATGGGCTTTTCGAAGTTTTATCTAATTTAAACGATGTTAAAATTTAATCACCGAGAATCTCGGTTTTCCGTTGTTAAAGAAAAAGAAACAGAAAGAGACAGAGAGAGAGAGAGAGAGAGAGAGAGAGAGAGACAGACAGACAGACAGACAGACAGAGAGAGAGAGAGAAAGAGAGAGAGAGAGAGAGAGAGAGGATCGATACGTATAAATTATCGGATTTAATCAGAATTTCGATTGGTTAATGCCGAGGTCCGTCGTGATTTAAATGCCGAAATTCTCTCGATTGAAACCTTGAAGAACCTTAAATCTAATAATCACTTATTGATGCTTAATCACTTTTAACTGTTATACATTAAAAACCATCGTGGGATAAAAGAATTTGTTAATTATAATTATACGATATACAAAATTAGGTAATTTAACTGAAATTAGGTAAAATAAACTGAAGATTGTATTTCGAAACGATTTCCGATCGTTACAGAAATTTCTCTCTCTCTCTCTCTCTCTCTCTCTCTCTCTTTCTCTCTCACTCTCTCTCACTCTCTCTTTCTGTTTCTATGCAGTTTGACTTCTTACAGTATCAGAAAATCGACAAATTTTATATGTATGTATACATATATATGTATATAAAAAAGAAGGAAAAAAAAGAGATGCTCGTGCTGGAATAGAGATAACATTCCGTCTCGGTAGTTTAACCAAACGTACTCTGGCTGATTCCTAAAGAGAAAGGACAAAAAAAAAGAAGTAGAAGAAGTAGGGATGGATGAAGAGGAAAAAGGGATAGAGAAACGAAAAAAAAGTAGAAGAACGAAAGAGAGAGAGGGAGAAGTAGAGACAGATATATATATATATATATATATATAGAGAGAGAGAGAGAGAGAGAGAGAGAGAGAGAGATGTTGGCTGACTGGAATCGAAGGACCAGGAAAACTTGGCTGACTGTAAATGAAACCATTCGGGCTTGTGAAATCTAGAACGGTTAGTTTCGATGGTGTACGAAGTTGATGGAAGACGAAAAGGAGAAAGAGAGGGGCAGAAAGAGAGAGAGAGAGAGAGAGAGAGAGAGAGAGAGAGAAGATGAAAGGTAAAGTAAAAGTAGAAAGAAGAGAGATGCAGGTGGTCCGGAAAGTGTACGAAGAAGGAGAAGAAGAAGAATGAAAAAAAAAAGGGGAAAGAGAAGGAGGAAAAACGGCGAGCCAGCCGAGTGAAGTTATAACGTGGAAGAGGATGAAGGAAAAAAAAAAAAAGGAAATAAGCGAAAAAGAGGGAAAAGGAAAAAAAAAAAGACAGAAAAGAGAAAAGAAAAAAGGGTGGCTGAAGGAGGGAGGCATGGACGAATGGTATAAGAAAAGTATGGGAGTACCGAAGGAGGCGCTGCGGCGTGCGACTACGAATTATGGCGGAATTATGAAGAAAACTTTTGAACGGACAACAGTGGCCGTCGACATTGGCAAATTTCTTTCTTTCTTTCTTTCTTTCTTTCTTTCTTTCTTTCTTTCTTTCTTTCTTTTTTTCTTTTTTTCTTTCTCCGGTTTTTTCTCGTTACTCTCTTTTCCCTTTTCCTTTTCTTTTTTATTTTTACCTCGAAAATTTTTACGCATACGAAAGGGAACGATCAAATGTGACAGAGACTTGAAATCTTGAAAGGGGTACGAGAAAATTGTCAGGATTCTCTGTAATGTTAGTATTTTATTATGCGATTAGATATAAAAAATAATTTCGCTTTTTGTTTTATCTTCATTTTTCTTTTTTTTTTCTTTTTTTTATTTTCTTTTTCTTCTTTTTTATTATTATTATTATTATTATTATTATTATTATTATTATTATTATTATTATTATTATAGCGAGACTATCAACCACTTTTCTCATTTTCAAAGTCAAAAGACTTTCACCTCCGTTTCTCATTTTCTTTCTTCTCTCTTTATCTATCTCTCTCTCTCTCTCTCTCTCTCTCACTCTCTCACTCTCTGTATCTTATTACCAAAACTCGATTCGAGCTGTTCGATATGAGGAAATTGTAAAAGAAATTGTTCTTTCCTTCTCGACTTTGGCAAGAAGTTAAAGAGAGTAAAAGAGATAAAGATAAAGAGAAAGAGAGAGAGAGAGAGATAGAGAAAGAGAGATATATATATATATAGAGAGAGAGAGACAGAGAGATTAACTTTCAGTGCTCGAGAATGAATAAAGAATATCGATTGAAAGGATAAGATCCACGAGGATTTAGGAACCGGGAAGAGGTTAACGAGATGGTGAAAAAGGTCAAAGAGTCAGAATGGATGGGGTTGGGGAGAGGGGAGTGAGTAGATACCGGGGGTGGGAAGAATCGACTGACGGAAAATATATTCTCTCATCGTAAACCTAGGTGGTGGATGTTCGAACGTGCGTCGAAGAAACGTTCTGAGAGGAGAATAAAAAAGACATATATATATATATATATAAAATCGAGAGAGAGAGAGAGAGAGAGAGGGGGGGGGGGGAGAGAGAGAGACTGAGAAAAAGAGCCTCGAGATAAGTGGCGTAAAAAAGGAAGTGACGAGATGTGGTCGTCCATCGAATAAAATGGAATAGGAAGATGCGTGGAAATATAGCCCAGGGATGCTGAGAAGAGAAGTAGAAGAAGTAGAAATACAACGGAGTAGAGGAGATCAATAGGATCGATCACGAGAGAAGTTTTTCCTTTTTTCTTTCCTTTTGTTCTTTTCTTTTTTTCTTTTTCTTTTCTCTTTTTTTTTGTTTTTTTTTTTTTTTTTTGCGTGTGGTTCGTAAAATAAAAGGAAAAAAAGAGAAGGTACGAAAGAATGAAAGAAAGAAAGGAAGAAAGAAAAAAATAAATTGACTACCCCACAGATGTCGACGTTGAACAGAAAAGAGAGAGAGAGAAAGAAAGAGAGAGAGAGAGAGAAGAAAGACAGGTTTCCTACCTGTCCAATGATACCTACGTTATGTTGTTCTTTCTTTGTCTCTCTCTCTCTCTCTCTCTCTCTTTCTTTCTCTTTTTCTCTCTCTCTCTATTTGTCTATCTATCTATCTATCTATCTATCTCTGATTCTTTCTTATAAACTTGAAAAACAAGAAAATAAGAAAATTCTAAAGAGTATTGCTCTCTTTTCAGCAAAGGACAAGGACATCTTCTGAGTCATACTTTTGAGGTATCGCTTTGATATTTTTTATTTTCTTTCTTTTACCCTCTTTCCCCACCCTCCTCACTCACACACACATTCTCTCTCTCTCTCTCTCTCTCTCTCTGCGATTTTCTATAATATACGATGTAAAAGGTAAAACGATAAGCGGATTTTCGTATCCCTCGTAAATTGCCGAACAAATCGAACGTAAAAACAAAACGAAAAGAAAAAAAAAAGAAAAAAAAAAAAAAAAAGAAAGAAAAAAAGAAAAAAAAAAAAAAAAAAAGAAAAAAAAAGAAAAAAAAAAAAAAAAAAAAAAAAAAAAAAAAAAAAAAAAAAACAATAACTCAAGTAACAATCAACGTTCGGTATAATGTTACAAGAGATATAATACGATGATGATTTTTCTCAATGGCGAGAAAAGAAAATCTAATTTAAAAGATATCGACTTTGATATCGCGGTCGTTTTCAACATTCGATAGCTGCGATATTTCCTTCCGAATTTTCTCGTTACGACTCGCCCTTTGGGATGAGTAAAAGAAGGGCGGGTGTTGTCGAGGGTTAGGGTGTACTAGAAAAGTTGTTACTCAGGCTATATAATATATATATATATATATATATATATAAAACAGGTAAGTACGGACCTCTCTTCCCCTCTATACCCCGCCGAAAGTAATTTCGAGATATGCGGTTTACGAGAAACGTTCCCTTTCGTTATATATCGACCGTGAGTAAGAACTGGATGATACTTTTGAAAGTAACCTTTTAAGTAAAGGATTCAATGTAGAAAACGATTCATCGGGGCTTAAATATTTCTCTAAAGGCGTGATTAACCTTTCCCTCCCTCCCTCCTAACCCCTCTCTATCCATTCGTCCAAAGCTAAGCGCCTTCCAACCCTTTAGGGAGAGGAGAGAAGAGAAGTGGAAGGTGAGAGCGACGGAGCAAAGCACGAGTTTTACCCTTCCAATACGAACCCTAGAAAATTCCCTGATGAGCCACGAACATGTTTGAACTTTCGGAACTTTCTGTATTTCAAGAGAGTGAGAGAGAAAGAGAGAGAATGAGAGAGAATGAGAGAGAAAGAGAGAGAAAGAGAGAGTTAATTGTAATACGACTATCTCTAACCCAAAAATTAAAAACTTTTCGGACGTTCTATTATTTTATTAATTTCGAAGGAAAATATTCATTGTCAACTTGAAAATATTTTAAAACGTTCAATGAACGTAATAATGGGGAAAAAAAAAATATATATATATATATACATATATATAATTTATGAAGATAAAAAGATTTATATTCGATTAGATAGGATTCTTTTTTCTTTTTTTTTTTTCTTCATAAATACCTAAATTCTTCCTCTCTCTCTCTCTCTCTCTCTCTCTCACTTTTCATGTTTGTAATTCCAGCGTAACAATTTTTTATTTCTACGAAATCAAACGCGAATAAATTATTTCGTTATATATAACAGGAATCGTTCGATCGATCCTTTTGTCTTTTATCGAGTTAATTAATACTAGTAACGTCATGATCCGTTGTTATAAAAACAAACAAAATGAAAAAAAGAAAAAATAAATAAAGGAAAAAAAAATCAAAATTGTCGTTCGCCTTTCGCAAAATGTTAAACGAATACATATGTATCCGAACAAATATTATTTTTTTTGAAACGAATCCATATCTCTTTGATTTCTGTTTACATTTATTTATTCGTTTCTCTATATTATTATTATTATTATTATTATTATTATTATTATTATTATTATTATTATTATTATTATTATTATTATTATTATCTTCTCCTAACGGGAAGTTTATTAAGGCAAATTGGTCTCGCTCGTGAAAATTGAGCCGATTTTAATTAAATAAAACATCGAAAATTTATTATCACATACTCCAAGTGAATCCAAACGACGAATAATTTTGGAAAATTTTTCATTTATCATATTATTTTACACGAAATTTTTATATAATAAATCGATAATTCATGTATACATATATATATATATATATATATATATATATATATATATATATGTATATATATATGTATATGTATATATATGTATATATATAATTGATATTTGCGTTTTTTATAAAGAATGTAAGGTTTGATTGATATCCTAAAAAAACGTTTGATGATCATTACATTAACATTAGATTTTTACTTTTTTTTTTCTAACACACGTCGATTGTATTATCAGTTTTCACTTAAACCCGTCATGTTTACAGATATCCGTATTTAAAATACGTCTTTCTGTTTTTTCTTTTCTTTTTTCTTTTTTTTTCTTTCTTTCTTTCTTTTTAGTTCTTTTCGTTATAACATTAATTCATTACGTCAATCATGGTCAATATAAATTGTTGAAAAATAATATCAATGTATTTTCTTTGGAAATTTCAAACGGGAAATCCTAGAATCCGTCAGATTGACAAGTTAATCTCTCTATCGTTTGCTGAAGAGAATTGTCTGTTAGAAAAATGATTTCATTTTTCTATTCTTTTTCTCTCTCTCCCTCTCTCTCTCTCTCTCTTTCTCTCTCTATGTGATACATATATCAATTATTGTAAAATAATCTCTCAATGAGATTTTAATTGTATTAATAAAAATATTTGTTTTTCATGATTTCGATTGGACATAATTGGCATTCAACAACATATCTCGTAGCTAAAGTATATATATATACATGAAAGATAAAAAGAAAAAAGAAAGTAATACGAGAGGAAAGGTAGAAATAGATGTAACTAACGAAGTTGATAAAATAAAATCGAACGAAATAATAATAGTATCAACAGCAACAACAACAACAATAATAATAATAATAAAAATAATAATAATAATAATAATAATAATAATAATAATAATAATAATAATAATAATAATAATAATAATACGGTTCTGAAATTTCCGTGATGATCCGTGATACAAACTCGACGTTAGCTAACAGTAACGTTGTTTTCTTATCCTGTATTATCTCGTTCACGACAGAAGAGAGATGTAATTTTCTAAGAAATTACAATTATTACCAGGATTCCACTAGGCACGCGATATAAAGTGAGAGACAGACAGACACACAGCTCTGATGAAATTCCATGAGGTTGTATTTTCCGGTTCGACGCGTTGCGGTACGTCGTAAGTAAGTAAATAAGTAAGTAAGTAAGTAACTAAGTAACTAAGTAACTAAGTACGTATCTATCTAAACAGGTCATGGTACTAGTTCTGCGATAAAGACGATAATCTCCTTCGGGTAAAGTTTTACTAGAAGATCTAGAATGACGTTCACGAATTATCTCCAATCGTGATCGTAATCGAGATCGTGATCAAGATCGAGTCTCTCTCTCTCTCTCTCTCTCTCTCTTTGTACTGTAATTTTATCATCGATTTGTTCCTTTTAATATTTACAAGGATACGGTTATTATCACATCGTTCTATCTACGAACCCTAATTATAGATCTTTTCTCCATAATAATTACCATGATGCCTGTAGGTGCGGTTTAAAAAATTAAATATATAAAATAAACCATAGTGATTACAGTTTACTCGTACTTATTATAAAATTTTATTTATATAAGTAAAAGAAAAGAAACAACAAAAAATTTCTTATATATATATATATATTCATCTTTCATCAATTTATTTAATATCGAGTAATCGCACGTAGACAAGAAATGTATCGGAAACATATTGGGGGAAAAGATTTTATTAATTTTATTTATAAAAAAAAGTAAAAAAAAAAAAAAAACAGAAAAAATAAAGAAAGAAAGAAAGAAAAAAAGAAAAGAAAAAAAGAAGGAAGGAAGGAAGGAAGGAAGAAATATATACATAAATATAACGGAGAAAGGAAGAAAAGTTGTAAAAATTGTCAACAATACTCGATCTGAAGTCTAACTGTATGGACCGGACATATAATGGCTACGATAGTAAGAAAGAGAGAGAGAGAGAGAGAGAGAGGGAGAGAGAGAGAAATATGGAAAGAGAAATTCTTATTGATATGCAGCATCCGAAACTGATCTCCTCGATGTCTATTCAAGCTGTGGCCATCCATTTTCCAAGGACGATCGTCGTCCCTTTTTACGAAGAGGGTGTGTTCGAAAGGGGGAAAGGGGGGAGCGGTCTATGCGCGTCGGTGATGGGGATGAGTATGGAGGGTGAGAGATGGAAATGTTGGTGGGGGGTTGCCGAAGAAGAGAGGGAGGATTTCCTCTGGTAAGATATCTTTCTTCTTTCTTGAACCACCTACCTATCTAACCTACTTATCTATCTACCTACCTACCTACCCACCTACCTACCTACCTACCTACCAGACTACCTACCCCACCTAGCAAGTTCCCATTTTCCTCGGTGGCCAGCGCTTTCACCGTCATTCCGTCCAAGGAGACGGGGCCCATCATTCGCAGAAAGTACTATACTTTGGATCCTTTACGTGATTCGAATATGGGATATCATCTGTTTGCATTACCAAGCTCACGACGAATGTGACGGCTGTTCGTTGTAGTCGATGTTGATGCTGGTGGTAGTGGTGATGGTGATGCTGGTGAAGCCGATGCTAAAGTAGAACGTTCTTTTTCTCTCTCTCTCTCTCTCTCTCTTTCTTTTTTTCTCTCTTTCTTTCTTCTTTCTCTTGGGCACACGCATAGAGACGCAAACAAGTCGTAGGATACGCCGTCTGTTTGCGCCATTATTTCCGAGCGGAGAGAGCGCCGCATTTGTCAGGATTTCCTTCTCTAAGGACAGAACATTGGCGTGGTTAACAAAAAGGATCTTCGCTTTAAGATTCGACTCAAACCCGTCTTCCTTCCACTGTCACTATTTCCCTGCCGCCCCCAACCTCCTTCAACCACAATCATCCAACTACCTATCTCCAATTCTACCTTACACTCGTGACTAACCCTTATACTAGATTTGCCACTAAGACAAAATTATTTCGACGAAAGTTTATATCATTTTTGTAGTTAAACACAATGCGATATATATATATATATATTTTTTTTTTTTTTTTTCAAGTCGGACAAATTTTTTCAAGGGATATTTTATGATTTCGACGAAATACATATGTGTCTACGTTTGTTTGTATATATATATACGATTTAACAAATATCTATGTTATAGTTATGATTTCACGATTTTATTAGGCTATAATAGATTAATATCAGTTAGAATATTTTGAACGCCCTTGTAAAAATATTTATTACTCTTTAGAAGTTAATCTCTTTTCTCTCTCTCTCTCTCTCTCTCTTTCTCTTTCTCTTTCTTTCTTTCGCGCGCGCGCGGAAAAACTTTGGCACTTATCGTCCTTGAAAAATGATCCCTTCCGCGTTATATCCCTTAACAAAACAATCTCGAAGTTTACCGACCACTTCTTTCTATTCTTTTTTTATTTTTTCTTTATCTTTCTTTTTTTGCTTTCCCTGTGTTTTTTTTCTCTTTTTTTTTTTTTTTTTTTATATGGTAGTATAAGCAAGGTAAACATAAAAGTAGTACTAGAGCGAGTAATTCCCTGACAAAAGTAGTAAAAACGGGAGCGGTGGGTGGAGGTGGGGGAGGCAGGCAAAGGGAAAGGGAACTTTTATCTCTTAGTCAGTATTGTAGCTTCGAAGGTAAATTACGCGAGCTTGGGCTGAGTTTGTATTTACAACAACGATAGGTGAATATAACGTAAAGAAAAGAAGGAAAAAGAAAAAAAAAAAAAAAAAAAAAGAAAGAAAAAAGTTGATCATTTTAACGCATACGAATGTTCATTAGAAATTCATTCAAACAAACAAATGAATGAATGAATGAATGAAAGTATGAATGAAAGAATGAATGAAAGTATGAATGAAAGAATGAATGAATAAATGAATGAATGAAAGAACGAATGAATGACAGGACAAGAAAATCGTATAGGAATCGCGTGCTCGTCGAATACGTAAGTAGATAGAAAAATATAAAAATAAAAAATAGAAAAGAAAAAAGAAAAAAAAAAAAAAAAGATAGAAAGGCACGAGTCCAAGCTAAGATTTTCATCAATGAGAGAATAACGTAAGTAAATAAGTACTTACTTACTTACTTACTTAGTTACTTAGACGCGTGTTGTTATTTGAGTTGGTCCTTCACTCCTTTCTACTAAAATCCTTCCCTTTAAGTTTTAATTATTAGATTAAGTTTCAGTAACTACTCGACTCTGTTAACACCTCGTTGAGATAAAATCAAATTACGTAAATCGTGGATTAAAACAGATCCCGAAAGATAATAGAAAATTAATTATTATACTTTCCTCTCAACCCTTACCACCACTATCATCACCACAATTCTCCCCAACTCCCCCTATTTTCCTCTTATCATCCCGTTTCATGTTTCTATGTAAGGCAAAATAATTTTTTTCTTTATCCTTCTCTCTCTCTCTCTCTCTCTCTCTCTTTTATTTTTTTTTATCCTTCTCAAAAAACATTTTACTCTAATAAACGTACCAATCGAGTGAATCAATTGAATTCTTTGTTTCCATCTATTAGAATATTATAGATAATGAAGATAAAAATCGATAATATTTTTCGAATATATAGAATTTCGTACGAACGAATAAATATCTGTTCCTATCTATAATTTCTGATTAAGATTCGACAGTGAATTTAACGGGATAATATAAGATTAAGGTCTCTGTCTAACTATACCAAATCTTACTATATTTGACACAATCGATATATTAAGACACTTTTGGGGGGATAATCATGGTGACCCGAATTTCAAGTAACATATGCGACCACGTTCGCTAATATATATATATATACAAACACCCACACAGATATAAACGTCACCATCTAAAGAAATTAGAGACGACAGAAAGATATATATATATATATATATATATATATATATATATATTTTCTTGTTCGTTCTATCTCGTATGGCCTTGAACTTGATGCCTAAGAAAATAAAAGCTTTGTTTGCTCTTGTCTTTCTCTTTTTCTATTTCTCTTTCTCTCTTAATTCTAATTAAATGGATATAACATTATCTTACCAGAAATAGGATTACAGCGAAGAGATTAACATGATCGATCGATCGATCGATCGATCGATCGATCAATTAGACAACGTTTCTACCATAGTGTTACGTTTCAAAGAGAAACGAATAGCTCTCTACCAATGAGATATCTCCCAAAATACACCCGACGATACTGGTTACTAACGATCATGTTGTCATATGTAAATAAGTACGTATCCTATAGGTTGTAAATCAACCGATAATTCAACGAACGAACGAACGAACGAGCGAGCAAGCGAACGAACGAACGAGTGAACGAACGTATAAACGAATTTCTGTATCGTTAGGTTATATCCTGGGGACTTAGTAGTGGGTTGAAGCGATCTTGATTTTGTTGATCAAGAAATAAATTTCATGTAGATTTATCTATATACATATACTTTTATATATATGTATATATATATATATATATATTTACATAGATCGGAGAATGATTTAAGATGGACAGTCATGCACGCAAGCACGCAAGCAAGCACGCAAGCAAGCACGCAAGCAAGCACGCAAGCAAGCACGCATGCATGGATGCATGCACGCATACATGTACGCACGCATGTTCAAACGATTATCAAATTTATAATCGCAGCTGCCATACCACCATACGTTAAAATTAATCATAACAATAAGTATAACTATTAAGAAAGTTTATGCGACGATTATAATCACGATTTATTATCCTTAACTTTTGAACGATATTTTTTTTATCCTTTTTTTTTTTTTTGTTTTTCTTTGAAAAACGAAAAAGTGAAAGAATGCGAGAGAGAGAGAGAGAGAGAGAGAGAGAGAAAGAGAGAGATAGAGAAAGGGAAATAGAATATATCGATTTTACAATAAATCCTTATTGACTATAAAATAATATAGGTAGATAGGCTTTAACGATCGTCATACCGTTTTGAAATGGATATATAATAATTTGACGAAAGCTTGCTAAGGTTACTTCCCTGTTCTTTATATATATCTATATATATATATATATATATACATGTATATAAATTATATATATATCAGTCATAACGAGTCAAGTGCACATCATTAAAGTTGAATCATAACAACTCATAACTTTTAAATATCGACTACTTTCGATGAACATTAAAGGTCCATTAACGGGTTTACCTTGAACGATCTCTTATCTTTTTTCTCTCTTCTTTTTTCTGTTTTTCTTTTTTTTTTCTTTCTTTCTTTCTTTCTTTTTTTTTTTTTTTCTTTATCATTTTTTCTTGTTCTTCTTTTTTAACTTTTCACCGTTAGATTATATTAAATTTATGATCGACGTTTGTTGAAGTAATTGAATTAAAGTTAAAGCGTAAACTTGTATATTTCTTACTTCAATCTTTTAATTTGCCTCGAAGAATCTCCTTCTTTATCTTTGCTAAATTCTCTTCTATTAAACTATCTTTCTCTTTCTCTCTCTCTCTCTCTCTCTCTCTCTCTCTCTCTATCTCTTTCTCTATCTATCTATCTATCTATCTCTCTCTCTCTTTCTCTGTTTTATCGTCTAATTAACTTTCATTACTTTTCTTGTTACACTTTTTTTAGTACTTAATGAAAACAATAAAAAGAAAAATTATAATTCAAATATTGAAAAACATCATCATCGGGAATATGTCAGTTTACTTGAAATATCATTTATAAAAGGAATATATAAATAGATTTATAAAACTTTGTTCTTTCTTTAATTCAATCTCGAACGAATATTATTCCATAGATAAATATTTAAAAGGAAAATCGGAGAAAATGTAATTTCCTTAAAGACAACCAAGATGGAGAGTTCGTTTAAACGATCTTCTCGATCTAATTGAAGTTACCTTTAAAGTTGATCTGTGTTATGTGAATATTGCACGTTTTGATTCGATATATAACATCTTTCTCTCTCTCTCTCTCTCTCTCGTTTCCTCCCTCTATATCGATCTATCTATCTATCTCTCTCATTTTCGTCTTAGAACTCATTCCGTACTCTTACTTAGAGCTCTCACGTGTGTCGCATTTGAGAGGTTCCTCGCAAGATCATAAGGAAGGTGACTTAATTAGATCGAGATTAATCAGGTAGCATCCCTTAGATGCGTCCTCGGTTACGTCTTAGAACGTCTTCAACGTTCATAGCGTATCTTAGATTCGAAGGCGTGTCTTCGATCTATTCGCTCGGAAATATATATATATATATATATATATATATATATATATATATATATATATATAATATATCTTTGATAATTATTCCTCTGCTCTTCGTTATAGCGATCAATTTTACGAAGCATTAATAGCTGGCGTTGTATTACGTTTCTATAGCAATTCGACACGTTAGTCAACTTCATTAATAGCAAAAGGTAAACAATATCGCTACGAGAATAATTTTATTATCTCGTTTATCGATAAGTATGTATATATCGATACGTATCATAAAATTATCCTGTCGCGTACATAAATAAATATATATATATATATACATATATATATGATTATTTACTTTAAACAATTCTTCTATCAAATGTTAACTAAACGAATGACAAAAATAATATCATATATCGTTGAATGATCCTTAACATTAATCGTTGTGATTATTATCATTTCTTGCTTTTTTTCACTTCGATTATATCATTTTCGAAATTTTAATTCCACGTTTTTATCTATTAAAAAAAAAAAAAAAAAAAAAAAAAAAAAAAAAAAAAAAGAAAAGAAAGAAGAAAAAAGAAAAGAAAGAAGAAAAAAGAAATAAGAAAGGATTTGATTAACGATAATGTAAAGAAAAAAAAGAAAAAAAAAAAAAAGAAAAGAAAAGAAAAGCTTTAACGTCGGTCTGCTTCCACAAACTATTACTATTAACGACTTGGCTCGTTATTATTTTTAATAAGAAAAATAATGCATAAGGAAACTACGGAAAAGTTGTTGGTTGTATTGTTCCGTACTCGACTGGATTTTATAACTTTGAGAAAGAAAGTAAAAGACGCGTATACATGTGACAACACCAGGACTTTTAACAAAGCTTAAAGGACTCCAGCGGGTGCACAACGCAAGACCGTCCTTTCCCCTTCACCCTTCTATTACATCTTTCCCTTTTTGTTTTTGTCCCTTCGTTTCGTTTTGTTTCGTTTCGTTTTGTTTTGTTTTTTTTTTTCCTTTTTTTTTCATTTCTTTCCTCTTTTCTTCTT